>NC_048422.1:7054592-7076417 GCF_013103735.1 Etheostoma cragini
CCGCCAGTTGCTGATCACTGGTCTAGAGTAAGGAGTAGTGTTCATTTTGTCAACTATCTTTGATTTAGTCTTAGTCTTCTGCCAAATGTCCTTGTTAGTTTAAGTCATATTTAGTCATTCACATATGTTTTTTGTTAGTCAACTTTTAGTTGACTAAAGTTCTTGTTATTTTAGTCTAGTTTTAGTCAAAACACTTATCCCTTCTAGCCACGACCAAAATTCAGTGCAGTGCCCGTTTGGAGCGTGTGGCTGTTCGCAACAGGCCTGATTGCTTGGTTATCAGACATTTTTATAAAATATTTATATATTTTCATTTGCAAAAACTTGACAGAAAATGCCAGCCTGTCAGAAGTGACGGAGAGAGGTGACTGTGACACAAGTGAGAAAGAGCTCCCACTCGCCGAACAGTCATCTCTCTTCTACAGAAAGTTGCTCTGTTTGTCGCTAATCACTTCAAAGTAGCTAATGGGGTATGAAAAGTCACTAAATCTCGCAAGAAATTCCTCAATTTATAGTTCAATTATTATTCAAGCTAAAACTATAAAAGTTAACTAAACATGCTTGTCACTTTGGCCAGAAAAATAAAAAGTAGGTGTCCAGTTGACAAAATATTAAACCGTGTTTGTGTTGGATTAATTAGAGCGCTCAGCCAGAGGCCTGCTGTACTTGGATGCATTTAGATTCCCACAGCATGCCTCCACCAACCCTTAGAGACATTCATAGTAATTTTGTATGATATGAGTTTTAGGGTGTCATTTCTTTTTTGTATCCTTTCCTATCATGAATATTAAGCCCTCAAAACATAAAAAGTGACATCTATTTCTGCAATACTAAGATGCAAATTATGAATCATGAAATAGAGAGGCGGTTTTATGAAATAAATGATACATATCAACCCTGATCCCTATCTGTCCAATAGAATATTTTGACGAGCAGCCTCTTGATCGAAAGGTCAGGGCTGTTTCAGATACGAGGGTGGGTAATTGTATCGCTCTCCTCTTTTAACAACTACCATAAACACCAATGAATGCAGCAGTATTCACTCTGAGCCTGGTCCCCTGTCATTTCATAGCATCTGCACCATTGTGATTTAAAGCAAATGGCCTATTTACAAAAAAAAAATCTGGAGTGAAAGGATCACATGAATGAGATGAGTAAATACTGGTTGAATCGCTACAAATTTGACATCTTTGGTGCCCCTGTACTGCTGTAGTCATTTTAGAATACAGATTAGCTGTAATGCACTTTGATTTACATTGAGCCTCATATACTGAATGTGTCTCCATTGTCCAAATCGCAAATATATTTCATGCAATCCGCCTTTAATTTTTCAGTGAAACGTGTGAGTTAGGGTTGGTAGTAATGCCCCTGAATGCGCCCGTTTGGTTATTATCAAAACTGCATAATTGATGACATCTGCACTTTAGCAGGTGAGCTAGTGTAAGCAGCTATTTATAGACCAACACATAAATGAATGGTATTCATGAACTACAACTGAAACAAAAGTTTCATCACTTTAACCCTTAATTTAAACCAAAGTTTATGATTCCCATGAGCTCAAACCCAGTGTGAAAGAAAAATAAAATTTTAGCCTACTTTTTTTTTTTTTTTTTACATAGCATACAGGGAGGTGGTATACCAAACTCCCTACCTAATGTTTCTCTCTTGGACAATTTTATGAGGCTGTAGCAAGACTCATACAGCCAGCAAAGTGTCCACAATTATTGCCGAATAATGGCGTTTTTGTGATGGTTACTCGATTATGACTCCTAAAAAATTCTCAATATATTGAAGTGGTTAGAAGTAACTAGCTTTGGCTGACGGGTACAGCACACGGTGGAAGGTACCAACTTTACATTTCAAAATTGTTATCACCTCTACAGCCAACATAATGGTATATTACTTTAGTCAAGTTTTAAGGTCCCCACAGGTCAAATTACAATTAATCAAACACACAACTTATGGACAAAAACTTCAAAGTAGGCTAGTTATGTTTAAAGTATTTCATCCTAAATGTTGTTCATTCACAAGAAAAAAAAAAGTGTGCCTCTGTGTGGGTTCACCATGAAATGTTGAAAGATTCAAACATCCATTTTTAACAATGCTACTTAAAAGCTACATAATTTTCCACTCACCAAAAATCTAAATGTATTATTGAAGACACTGAATATACAGGATATAAGCTACAGCAGCATTGCATTGTGAATAAACAATGACCTGTTTGAAAGGCATAATTTGTGTTGACTGATTTCCATTTTAGTTCTAGTAATTTTGTACCAATATTTGTCTGAACAGAATATTATTAATCCCCTGAAAGCTTTTGATCATGATCATAACATTAGGTCCATTTTAACGTACATCTTTTGTTGGACTGATGCTAAAAATGCCCTCCTGCAACCAGTGGCCAAAATACTGTCCATTAGAAATAATGGAATAATAAAAAAACAGTCTACACCGATTCTGTCATACTTATTCATATTCAAATGCATTGTGTCGTATTAGGTCAGGCCTGAATAGGATTTAATTAAGTGCACATTTTGATTCCATTCAAACACATTTACTGAGTCAGCGGCCAAAGAAAAGATGCTAATCCCCAAAAGAGTGACATTTCCTCACATCATTAGCAATGCAACTATTTAGTATCACAGAACACAAACTGAAAAGACTTACTGCTTCACATTCTGACACTATTCTAAATGAATTCCTGAACCGACACTGTGCCATTGGTAATAATGAGATATTAATGCTTATGAAATGTTGATTAATTGATTTTCTGTGGCCTCATAATTAATACACATGTACTCTAATTTAGAGTGACTTTTCTTTCTCCGATAACTTATTGGGTTATTTCATACAGCAAGTCATTACGGTCTGTCAAAGACCTATCAGTTTAACTTACAATGTACAAATAAAAGTCATTAACAGGAAATTAGAAAATAAAGTTTAGTTTTGTGGCACCTTTGCAGCTAGGAGTAATCACAGGATGTTAATGCATTATTACCTTTTCAAATATAACCCTTTATTCCCAAATTCAATGGAGATGGCCTTGAGAACGGACTGATTCATGTTTAACAAAACAAGCAGAGAAACCTGGTTTTGAAGCAGAGCGCTAGTTAGAAGAACTAAAGAAATGTCCTGAGATGAGATGAAATGATTTGCAGGGCGTAGACATGACCAAAAGACTTGGTGTACTTCAGTTTCCTACCAGGTCCCAGAAGACTTGGGAAAAGAGAGAGATTTGAATTTCAGCATTGACAAAGTCTTCTATCAGCACAGTGGGCATGGTAGGGATGGGCGAGATGATGATACATACCAAGAGAAGATGGAAATGAGTCAACAACAAAATACATACTTGTAGCCCTAGCCATGTCAAATCCATAGTTCAGTGCCTAATAAATGTATTTTACAAGATAACTGCACATTTTAGAGTGAACTTGAGTTGCCACCAACCCGAGGCACACCTGTGTAATATTCACCATTTTGAAATACTGTAGCACACCTGTGAGATGGAAGAAGTTCTCACCAACGCGGATTTCAACTAAAACATGAGAGAAATCCAAGTTTTATTTGTCACAAACGCAAACAATATGTGCAGTGAAGTGCAATGTGGCATAGTCTTAAATTCAATTCTAATTACTTTATATATCTCCTAGGAGTAGTTCTGACGAGTAAATCTGGGGTAGGCAGGTTATTTTTGGCATTATGAGAAAGAGACGGAGCGTTTTTTTTACATTTGTCATTGTTTTTGGGGCATGTTAGGCCTTTAATTCCATAGGATAGATGAAGACTTGAGAGGGGAGAGAGAAGGGGAATGAAATGCAGCAAAGGGCCGTTGCGTCGAGGATTACTCTACTCTACCAGCTGAGCTAACCCGGCCACACCAGATAGAGTGTCTCTATTGGCAGTTCCACAAATTCAGGTGCAACTGCAACACTTGATTCGGTGGTGAAAGATTCCTGCAACAAAAACATTATTGGTAACTACACTTAAACACAACTCAACAAAGGAAGACAAACTTCTCAAAAAGAGAGTCTAAAAGAAGGGCTGACTACAAACCCAATAAAACCCTTGTCAATATCAGCGAAACGTTTCAGAGGAATAAACAAAAGTAGTTTAGCTTTCAGCTATTTGTAGTCTTGAGCTTTACTCCCAGTCGTGAGCCTTTGGACGCAGCTAGCAGAAGGCCTAACTATTGGCAACGTTTACGCTCCATTTGGAGACAAAATGGGAGTTCTTTTGATCCACCAATTTCCTCAGCTGCATAGTGTTAATTTCGTCAGACAAGACTAAATATGTCTTCTTTTTTTTTCCATGACGAAGACGAGACGATGACGAGACTGCACCCATGTCCAAAACACTGACTAAATTAACATTCATTATTGTTCACAAAAAAAACAAGACTAATATGTTTTGCAGGCCGATTGCTTGCTTCTCAGTATTTTTCCCCCACTAAGCGCGGTTCAATCCGATGCGGCTCGGCTGCGCCTCATCTAGAGATTCGGCCCCTTTTTTTTTTTTTCATCTAGCCATCACACATCCAGGTAGCCATGTTGCCCAGGCGGGGGAGCCCGGTTCAGCCTGCTGGAGAAGCTGCTACAGTACGTAGCGATGTCCATCCCGTTAATATAGTGTCATCAGCAAATGTGACGATGATGATGATTTGAATCTGGTCCTGGCCACATAGCTTCTTTTTTTTAAAGCAGGTTTCTGCACGGCATGAGAAGAAATTAAAATTACTTTGATCCAAAAAGTTAGAGAATGAACAGAACAGTTTTTAACTTCAAACGTACCTGCCAACACATTTAAATTAAACTGATAAGCAATACAAGGGCCGTTGCTGATCTTAACCCCCGTAACTTATTTGCATGTCCTTCAAACCTTCAGGAGAGCTATAGGGGAACAGCAAAGGAAAACGCTGAGGCAGACATGTCTTAATAATTAAGAGATGGGGAGAGTTCATAAGTTTGAGTGAGAGAGAGAAAGTTGGAGCGGATGAGCTAAAGCGTGTGTCCTTGTGTGTAATAATAGAAGAGAGTTGGAGAACAAGGGAAAAGTTGGAAAGACACTCTTTAACATCCTGTTGTCCGTGATGCAAACTCTCGTGTATTCTGGTTGTGAATTCTGGATTTTTTAGAGCAGATAATTACTGAAACCTTGTGTGATGAAACCTTTTTCCTTTTTCAAAGGACGTTTTTAACAAAACCTGTAATCCCAGCACATTCATATAGCTGGCAAGCTGATATCAACCCTTTCATGTTTAGCTAGGATACATGTTGCCTAGCAACACACGCAGCAGGAATTCTAAAGCATTGGAACTATTATGTTTGTGATATTTATTTTAAAAGAGCTAAATCAAAAATAAGTTGGACAACAAAAAAAACAAAACATAAAAAGATTATTATTTCAGGAGCTGTGTGTGGTGTTAGAGGGACTGCAGATATAATGGATGACACTGAGCCACGTCTTCTATTAAACCTGCTCCTCTGTGGGTGTGACGCCTTAGATGATACATGTATCCTAAGGGTAAGAAATTATTTCTTGCTCTCTTGTTTATGTGTTTTCTTTAATTTATTGTGCCCGTCATGTTACATATACAGAGAGAGACTTGAAGGGGCTGCTCCTAATGCGGCCAACCATCACCTTCATAAATCATAACCCTCAGCCACAGATAAACGTGGATGTGCACTCACGTGCATAAATATCCACACACTGAGACCTTTCGGTGGGAACGTGCTCAATTTGCTCAAAGCCACAACTCACTGGGTCAGATTTCCTCAGGGAGATCTTTGAGCTCTTCCTTTACACTACAGTGTATCTCTTGCTTAATGCGTACACACACACACTCGCTTTCTGTTAAACTTCCAATGATCCTCTTTTAGAACAGCTTACTCTCGCTAGCCCATTTACATATGGGTCACCACAGCGGGGCTTCTAATGAAATATACAGTAGTTGTTTTGTTCAACACAGGGATGGCGTAGAGGCTGAACACACATAAGCTGGGTTAAGCTTGTTTTTGAGATTGTTTCTTTTCTTTCAGATACAGTAGTTACTCAACACATAATAGAGACTCAGGCATAATAGTATTATACATTTGAGTTACACAAAAACATAATCATTTTTGAAACAGCATTTTCTTGAAGTCCATCATGGCTGGTACAACTGCAGATGTTCTTAGTTTGAATTAGGTGACGAGGTCATTAAAATAAGGTGTTTAGCTTCCATTATCTGTACATCCGGTGATTACATGCAGGTTGCAATGATGCGTTTGTGATATTATATCCATACAGTTTGCTTACCCATGTGTTTTCCTTTATTGGTATCCTGTAAATGTCTAAATGCTGTCATTGCAAAATTTGCAATTTCAATCTCATAAAAATGTATGGCTGGAGGCAAAATATTGCACCTGCTGAGAAGATTTATATATTCATACATCATGCTGTTAGCACCAATATTAAATTGTGGTACGTGTTATTTATGTATTCAGAAATAGATGGGGATGCATTTCAAAGTGAGGAACACATTGTGCCCTCTATTTAAGGCAGGGTTGGTAACTATTTCCAGTATACACCTTTTTTATATATTGTTTGAAATGGTCGGCGCCCCGAGGAGATGCTACTTTAAGAATCTTGACAGCTTTTCAACATGACCAACCCCGCTTTTAACGTGCTGTTAATCGTGGGGCCTGAATGCTGGGACCCTGATGAGAACACAACTAGAATTGTTTTAAACCAATAACAGGAAATCTATTAATTTACCATTAATGTCCACTGAGTCCAGTCTGTCTGTCTTTTCATGTCTTGTTATCAAAGAGAGAATCCCAATCACTCCAAAACCAACTTCTCCAGACATTTACCAACATCTTTGTTCATGGTGGTCTATCTAGCGCTACGTTCTTTTATCGGCTACAGAAACGTCAAACGACGACGTATCCATGCTGCATATCATTAAGACAGAAATATCACTTGATCCTGGTTAAATCAGAGGACCAAGTATGTGTTTGTGTGTCTGAGAGAGCGAGAGGTGTAAGGATCTGTGTTGCTGACATCAAGAGCTTATACAGGCACCCGTTCACAATTATTTTTCTCTAAGCAGGAATAAGCTCTGTTGGGATGCTTTACTTCGCTCTCCTTTGCCTGTAGCCTATGTGGGGATTACAGCCCATCCATGTCTGCCATGATCTTATTTGACAGGAGTGTGTGAATCTAAAACAGACATGACAATACCCACAACACATACTGTATGCACAGGCGTGACTACAAGTGAGCAGGTTATCTTCATACATACAGTACGTTCCTAGATACCGGCAGCGTTTTCCAGACCAAAGTTGCAGTGCACACGTATTTCAATTGTCCCGTTAACTTTTCACAAAGAATTGACGCATTCGGTCCATTTTTCATTGTCTGCCTCTCTTTTTATGGTCTTTATGGAAAAAAAAGGGAGCATGAAACATCACTCAAGCACACAGGCTACGGGCTGGGGAGACAGAACAGGGTAATTGGAGCCCTGAGTGGAGTAAGAGGCGTGTGATCTCTTGGAGAGTGGTTGGCATATGTCTGTTTCATCCAGATGTCCTAACTGAGAGTGAACTAATTACATCATGTTTTTAGCCTGCTACTTAGCATCCTAATTAAAAAAACATAAAGGCGTCAGAGGGGGTGGAAGAATGTAGGGACCGCTCTTGACATGTAACTTGCGTTCTTGGAAAAAAAAAAAGAAGAAGTGGTTCATTTCCCCTCTGGAATGGTTAGATCACCACATTTAGAATCATGCACTTTTTGAATTATGTTATAAGTGTTTGTTGTGCATGCAGTCATTTCAAAGCAATTTGGACAGAACAGAACTCAGTTATAAGTGTAAGACTCATTATTTTCACAGATATTCATTTTTTGGAAAAGCAGAAAAATCTAAGTGCCTCTGACTATGACTGTATGTATAGTTTTCCGCACATCACTGTACACGGAAAGTTAGCTCAAATGATATTGTAACACATTGAAAATGTCCCCGATTAAATACAAATAAATAAGTGTTTTCAATGCAGTCCTCCTCAAAATGTTCCCTGACTATGACCATTTCAAATTTGAAGTTATTTTCTGTACAGTTTGTTGTTTTTTGATGAAAAGAGAAAGTTACCTACAAATATGAATGACACGTATACAATGTCCTCATGTTGAAAGTCTTCTCAAATCCTTTCAGAGGTTTAATGCAGTCCTGTTTAGGATGACCCTGACTATTCAATTCAATTCAATTTTATTCATAGCATCATAGCAAAAGTTGTCTCGAGACACTTTACATATAGAGTAGGTCTAGACCACACTCTGTAATTTACAAGGAGCCAACAATTCTAGTAATTCCCCCTAGACCCAGAATCTTGGTAGGCGGTGTCTGACGGTGCTGCTTGGGGGTGTGATGAACCGTGACAATAAAGATAAGGGAACAGTGACTCCAAATGGTAGTCGTAGTAGTTCATGTCATAGCAAAGCCCTGCAGGGCGTTACAGGGTCTAGCGTGGCATAGCAGAGCATAGGAGCATAGGCATTGCAGAGCGTAGCAGGGAGTAGCCGGGGGCGTAGCACGACCACGGCAACAGCTGCAACCATGATCTTGTTGCCATTCTTATCCAAGGAAATATGCTGGGCGAAAAGAAAACATAAGGACTAAGACAAAAGTAATTCCATAATACACTCCACCACAGCGAGAAACACAACCGTCCTTGTGAAACTCTCAATTTGAAGCATCCTCCAAAGTATGATATATCGAATATTCACACAAACAGATCATATAGTTAGGATCCCCAATTTAAGTCAGTTTTCAATGTGTTTTTACAGAACTCTCCCTCACTGCTTTAATGTGTAGGTGTTTTTACCAATAATATCATCAAAGACTGTTCATAGGATGTATGATGTACATTAATTAAATCCTATTAGCCATCATGAAATGGGTCAGTGCACACTACTACGGGGGACAGGTCTAGAAACCCAGTCCAGTCCCTCCAACACATGGATTTCACGCCCTAGGTTGGACACTGTACCGTTTATCCCTTGTGACAATGTCTTTGGGGACTTTCCCTCATGGTGGTTACGTCCGCCAAGTAATCTTTGCCTAACAAGGTGAAGTTGTCCAGTCTGAAACCGCTAGAATCCCTGCCTGCTTCTGTTGTCTTGCTTTTCCAACAACTAGAATCTCAAATGCGGGGGAAGAAAGGCATAAAGAAGCCCTTTTTTTTATAGTGTGTGTGCAAACACAACACTCCCTAGGGGGGATTGTTAAGGGGTGGTCCAAGATCCACAAAGGTCAGTGGGTGTTTGTCTGGGAGGCAAACAAATGCTCTGTCTCTCTCCAAAGTCAGAATTTTCAGGACCCATCTTGTCAGCTATATTGGCTTGTTTTTGGAAATCACATGAGCTCCGGTGTTTTACATGCCTGAAATGTCTTCTAAGGCAGAGATTTCTTATGTCCCGGTGACAGGTTCTGTGAGATCAAGCCAACAGCTACTGTACGCAGTGGTGTTGTCTAGTTTTTTCAGTAGTGAGTATATTGTGATCTTTCCCTCCCAGCTTCATAATCGCCAGTCCCAGAGCGACGCGTCCCAGAGCAACAACCCCATAAATATGTTATAATGTTATTCCGTATAGCATCAGCCTTGCATGGCTCATTTTCTGTAGTTTCTGTACCGTTAACGTCTGCTGCAGGGCCACTTTAAGCAGAAGTATAGTTTAATGGGCAGGCTCACCCAAATACTGTGTAGTTTAAATTTGCTTTCGTTAAGAGTGTGATTCAAGTGATTCACATTAATTAATTTTAAATTTGCACAGAGAATGACTGCCAAGCCACTGTGTTGTTGTTCCTACGCAACTCGTAACACATGCAGGGTGGATTTATGAAGTTGTGTCACAAAAAACAATCTTTGTTACTCATCATTGTCCTGCCGCTTTTGTAAGTGGGTATACAGAAATCCTTGACTTTTGCTAGTGGGTGTAAGGCATATACCTGCATATCACATAGACTCCACCACTGTCTGTATGCTGCTACCACGTGCTGCCGTGCTGCATCGGTGGGAAGGAAGGACCCATGACCCTAGTGTTAGCCAAGTTTATCCTGGGCCCTTGCCAGCTCGTTTTAGCTCCCACTTTGGCTTGAACCAAGGAAGCTACCTTGGCCTTGCTTTTAGAGATCATTTGATGCTGTGTACATGAAAGTAGAAGCAGCATTTTCAAAGGCTGCCACACGCACGTGGAGGAAGACAACGCTCAGACACATTAAAAACAGCTCTGTTGTGAAAAGTCACTTATTAACTGTCAAAAAGACTAAGGATGTGTGTGTGGACTTTAGATGTCATCAGTGCAACCCTGTTAACACCACAGTTGGGTTGGTCACGATGTAGAAATTGTTGAATCATACAAGTACGTAGGCACTATGATTAAAATAAGCTGAGCTTTGAGTGTAACACTAATACATTGCATAATAAAAAAGCCAGCAGTATTTTTTTTTCGTCTGAGGAAGCTAGGTTGACAGATCCCTGATGACTTTGTTTCATAGATCTTTTATTGTGTCGATTTTTGCTACATCTTGTATTGTATCTGTTAATAGGCTTCACTTATTCTTAAACAAAAAAAAGGCATTAAAGGAAGTTTTTTTTTCAACCTTGACCTAATTTTTCCTATGTTTTATGTGTGTAAGTGACTGATAGGAACAACAATCTTTGAAATTGGTCCAGTATTCAGTCCCTGCAGGATTTCTCTGCCTTTTTTTAGATTGTTGCAGCCCAAAATGCCTGATTTTTGTTGGAGTTTTTGTAAAGAGTAGCGATAAAAGTTGCAATGTTTTTTTTTGTATAGTTCTTTCAAAATAAAAAGGAAACTTGTTTTGGGGAGAATAAAACTATTCTTGGCCGAGTTTTCTTTATGACACTACCAAAAAGGCTCAGGGTGCTGTAAATGTTGGTATCATATAAACATGGCTTGTGGATTTCAGACAAAAAATATGAATTTGTTTAAAGAATCAAATGTGTTGATGGCTTGTTGATCTTTACATTGTTAGTTAATTTCCTTACCTTAGACAAGGAACTAAGGACAAGGACATAAGTCGCAATATAAGTTAGTTCTTACGAAAGACGTAAGAATTCGCGCAATCGCGACATTACAAAATCCTGAAGGGACTGAGTATGAAGTGTGAACGCCGGCAGCCACTGACCGGGCTGCAATACAATCCTCTTTGAGAACTTTGTGTTTAACAAGGAACAGCTCTGAGGTTGCTAGAGCTCAACCCACCAGACTCTAGTTAAAAATATATATATATATATATACTTTTAGCAGGTATAGAGCCAACATAGTTTCAAATTTATTTAATTGGTAAATTTTGTCTATTTCAACCAAAACTAGAGTTGTGATTGTTGGAAAAGTGAAAAGACAACCCAAAACGTTTTTTTCAGAATTGTACCAACGAGGAAGAATAGGGCTGGGCAGCGACCACCAGTACTTTTATGGCACAAAACGAAATACTCCAATCCTGTCAGTATCGACATTTTTTTATCTTTCAGTATCAAATTTGGTTCCTGAGAGCGCAATAATCACAAGCTTACCTGTCCTTCTTGCCCGACACACGCAGACGCAGAGGTGCGGACGGAGTAATCTCAAGCAGAGTACGTTGGCTCCACAGGGAGTCACGGCAATGCCAATAAAGTGGTTTCAAGTGTGGTTTCAGTTATTCAAAACCTCACGCAGACATCAATATGAGATTAATGGCGAGGCAAAAGCGGTTGCGATGCTGTTGAGGCAAGGCAGCTTTATTTCTACAGCACCTTTCAGCAACAAGGCAATTCAAGTACATGCCTTTGCACTTAAGGTAGTTCTCCATTACGGTAGTTCAATGGGCAGTCACCAAGTTTATTATTAAAGGTTTGTGTTATTAGGCAGTTTGCACTAAAAAGTCTTTGTTGTTTACATTCCTATGCATTTTAGTTAGTTCAACATTAGCCTGTACACAATGTCATTTATTTATTATTATCGTGTTCATATTGTGGCACAAAGGTCTGCCTTTTATTGTTGATTGTGGCCCTGTTGGGATTGATACCAAACCTGAGTATCTGACTGGCGCACCCCTATCCAAATGCACAACCAATGTTATTAATGTTACTCTGAGTGAGCAGTGTTACCAACATTTTAAAATGTTGATAACTGTTTTGATTCATAATTAAAGTGGAAAATAGAAGTTTTGTGTTTAATGTATTTGTGTTGATGTTGAAATGGATTTTAAAACATATGGTATCTAAAAAATATTGTTAGGAACCAGCATCGAAACTGAGGTATCGATTGGCACCGGATCGAAAGATTTTGAACAGTGCCCAGTCCTAATGACGTGTATTTTTTAATCTGAGCCTGTCAGTGGCAAAACGAGCACTTTTGTGAACGTAAAGACAAGCTGGTAAAACCTTTACCAAGATGGCGGCTCACGGCTCTCCCTTTCAGTGTTCTTTTTTGTTGTTTTTTTTGTTTGTTTTCTTCAATCTCATTGCACAGGTACTGTGTACTTCTGCATAATGACAATAAAGGCTTTCTAATCTATTCTATTCTGCACGATTGCCCTTTTAACTAACATTGTAGCTTGTTAGATTTGTTGGAGTAAGAATAATCCATTTTGTATGGCAGCACCCCCTCACCCTCCCATACCCAGTTTCATGCTTCAAATACCCAATATTCAAAACCAACTGATATAAATACTCCTTCAAACCCTCAGCCATCTCACTGCTAAACTCAAATATGATAAGATAACATCAGCTTGACCACCCAACCTCGCGTGGTAAATACAGCTTTTTAAATATGTTTCTTACTATTTATTTCTTATATATTGTATTAACATTGATCTTTTGTGGTTACTTTTGTCACTGCTGCAAAACCAATTGCCCGTATAGTGATTAATAAAGTTATTCTTGACTTGCCTTGACTAGTTATGTCCAGTTGTCCCTGAATACAATGCTAGAGAACCAGCAAGAAAGACATTTAGTTCCATTTCTACCACTGGAAAGTTCCACTTTTGAGAGAATGCAGAAGTAAAGCACATGTCCTTGGTGATAGATGACAAAGCCTTTTCATCGATCCGCAGCAACCAATGGTGTGAGGTCAATACGGCAGGCCCTAGTGCACGCTAGTTTGTAGATATAAAACACACACACACACCATTAGGCTTTTAGCTTGCAGATGTGCTCAGTCTTGCAAGCTATCGTGCCACTAACTACCATAAGTCAAGTCTATATCGCCGCTTTGTTTCCTGGATTGTTCAGACGGTGCCTGAAATTCTGCCAGATGTCCGTCATTCATTCCTGAGGACTATGGTTAACTGCTCCTCAGATCTCTGCAGGGTAAATCCAAACAGCTAGCTAGACTACCTGTCAAATCTGAGTTTTCTATTGCACGACTAAAACAACCTTTGAATGTACACGTTCCACCAAAACAAGTTCACTCCCGAGGCTATTTTGCTGCGGCACCGGTCCTTTTTTTCTGGCGCTTAACCCAAGACAGTTGTGATTGGTTTAAAGAAATGCCAACACACTGAAGCACATGTTTCTTCCATACCGGAATGCTTGGTGGACTAGCCAGACCCTCCTCCTCAGGGCTTTGGAGGAAGGTCTGGCAATGCGAGACTACAGTATGTCTTATCGACTTTACATTGGACAGCATCACCATACATATTACCCGGCAATCATCAGTGGATATTGTTACATATGAGATATACTGTACCAAAGGAATTATTCATTTCAAGGGTGCAAAATTGTCACCATTCAGTGAAAATCCCTGTTTTGAATCTAAAATTGGTTGTTTGTGTGATTTGTGTCGATCCAATTAGTTTTTTTTAGGTGCTTTAAACCGATGCCCCCCCTTACAATACCATAATAATTATAATAATATAATAATAATTAGGACAACACTAAATTTATGGTTAGCGTCCCCCTATTTCCATGCTAAAAACACAAAGCCTTTACAGAATGCTACTGACTACTCAACTAAAAAGAATCAGAATGAGAGCAGTAGCTAGGTAATGTTCACATAGGCTAGATAACTCTTTCTCAATCTTTGGTCAGTAGGCTACAAGGCAGGATTAGCTGGTAGACTTCTTCTAAATGATGGGCACTTGTGGAATACCTGCAGAACAGAGTCATAGAAGTAGTTCTTTTGGAGATTATGGTGAACTAGTGTGTGTTGTAGCAGTGTTTTGCCATTGAGAACAAGCTAGCATGCTAGCGATGCGCTACGGTTAGCCACCTTGGCTCGGCTAGTGACAGCTTACCCGGAGACTGAAGGCAGAGGACATTCAGAAACCTGTACCTCACTCAAAACAGCATGGATAGTTTTTCAAAGTTTGTATGCGTGTTGGAAGCACAATAGACACAAAATAACACCCCCAAAACTCAGATATGGGCACTTTAATGTGAGTTCTTTAATGTGTATTTTAATAGGTAGCGATCTGAAAGACTCGATAGTCACTCTCACTCTCTGCCCAACAGATTCAGTGTATTGACATGCAGTTAAAAAAAGATTATATTTGGGTTAAGGTAATATCCTGCTTTCTCAAATGCCATGCAACCCTACCCCAGTTAAAATTCTCATAACCCAGTTAACAGACCTAGAGAATTCCTTCTGAAACCAGGGGATTCCTCCAAGTACATACAGCTTAAACGGGATATGATCGCCCCTCCCCGCTCCCCTGGAGTGTTTTTTAACCGTAAATATTCCGTCTATATGGTGACTACAACAAAACAGCTTTGCATGAATAAGCGGGCCATTGGCAGCCAAGAGCCATGGTCCATCTGTTTTACTACCCGCCTAGGCAAAAGCGGACGCCGGGAGACGGCTAAACAGATTGTGTATCTCCAGCCGACACTGGTTAACATTACTGATACAATGACCCTAAAAGTTGTCAGTCATCTGGTGAGTGCTCAGGCGTTCCTACGCTGTGTGAAGAGTGTATAAATTAAACATGAAGTTTTAGTTAAGTTTTAATAATTTAGTTGCGGTCAGTGTTAGTTTGACATTTGAAGAAAAAGCCACTTGTGCGTTGCAGAGCGCCACCTACTGTACCAGAAGTAGAGTTACTCCTGTCATTCTTTCCATTCTTCCCAGCTCATGTGTACATGAGAACTGGCATAAACTGGTTATTTAGTTAACCCAGGTTAGTGCTGTGCATGTAAACGCATTGATGGTTGCATTCTGCACAGTCTATATTTAGGCCGCTAACAGCGACACTTCCTTGCTGTCATGAAGGAAGCGAGCGGCCAGTCTTGAATGCCGGCAGCAGAAGTGATGAGGATTGTTGTAGTCTTAGGACAAAAATATCCACAGGCCTCTTTTCCTTTCATGCAAAGTGATGTAAAGAAGCACTGTCTTCAACTTATGGCTGAAAGCCATCAGATGATGATTGGCTGTTGGCAATGCAAGTGTTTAAAGTGTTTTGAGAGGCAGAGTGAATTACAATACTCCTCATTAACTAAGCACTTGGAGAAAATCATGTTAAAGGAGCATAATGAGTTTTCGCAAATAAGCACTTAGCTGTGTCCGTGACGCAAAATATTTGAGCTTTGCTGAATACATTATGACAGCAACAAAACTACAGGAAAACAAGACAAGGAGCATTTTGCTCTTGTTGTGAAAATGTTGGGCTTTAGATAATACATAATGTGACCACTATCTTACAAGAAATGCACTTCTGCACTCTGTCAACAAGGTGAGAGAGGAACATCTTCTGAATTCCAATGCAAGGGAAGCCACTGCAATTACTTTGAAATTGCTGCCATGTCACTGCATTTGACCGCACCTTGGATTGATTCCATTTCTACAAAGCCGCGCGTAAAAATGTTTTTGAGCCGATGAACTGAAAACACAAAAAACTCTTTGTAACAGGCAAAATGTTGGATACCGAATATATTAATATAAACCGTATATATTGTGATTTGTGCTACTTACATTATCATGGAGTTCCTGTATTTTTTGTAATTTCCACATTTATACCAGATACAGTTTTTCTTTCCAATTGCTGAAACACAATTTTGCAAACTAGGCTGGTTTTATCCAATTACTTACCCACAATTCACAAAACTACACCCAAACTGCAAAATACCTCATATACCCTGTAAAATGAAGCACTGCAACTAAAACTACATACAGCGTTATCAGAATCAAACTTTTGCACCACATGGCACACACTTCATTCATATTACCATATTTTGGCCTAACCAACTATACACTGTTGGGGCATAATGAAAAGCACTCTCATCATTAGTATGCTTTGCTATAATACTAAAATAGTTTAAATTGTAGAAAATGCTTCAAATTGTTTACATGCACAGAAATATTTGCAGATACACACGTGCTGTTGAACTATTTCTTTTTCTCTCCACCAATCAAGTGAGTCAGTGCAACATATGCACAGAAGATATATTTACATTATAACAATATGCCCACAAAAAAAGGACATTGAAAAAGAAAAGTGCAGACAGAAATGTGCAGGAAAAATATGTTAGAAAAAAAGAGGCAACAAAAATAATTAGGCAGCATCTTGCTGCACAGCCTGGTCTTCTACTGTTAAAAAAATAAAATAAAAGGTGCTCACCTGTGGTCTTTTCATAGTGCTTACTTCCTCATTGCTGTGTTTGGCCAGGTGGCACACATAGTTGCCAATTAGTCCATGTAGGTGACTTTGTATGGCAAGGTTTTGACATGGCAAACTTGATTTTATGTTAGATTGTTGTGTTTTATGCAGAAAACCGTGTTCAGTGCATTCAAAAAGTGTCATTTGAATAATAATAATAGAAATAAAGTATGCTTGATTTGAATTGCCAAATTTGTGTAAAGCAGAAAATGTGTTTAAACTTCTGGAGACTAGAGAAGAGGTGTTGCTCTCTGTGTGTCACTTGAAATAATAGTGCTATGCATGTCATTCGTGTTAGCAATTGGAAAAAACTGTAAACAAGGCTGTCAATTCCAGCTCAAGCTCCATTACAGTTGCAATGAGGCTAAACTGTTATATTTAATACTGTGCAATAACATTTAAATGGGTAAATAATCAGCTAATTTCATCATTTATCTAGTCTTTTTCCACACCCTGATCGGGTGATGTGCTTGTGTGCGCGTGCACGCTGCTTGCTTCAGAGTTCACATTAATGCACATGTGTTCACAGCAGCAGCCTGAGCTTCTGCTGCAAGTTGTTTATGTTTGTGTTCTCTGACGAAATATCTCTGGATGACAATTTGTGCAGCTGTCTTCCTTTCACTCATATCCACCGGAGAGGTGGATAAAGAGTTGAGTGAAGACTAATCAGCCCGCTTGATAATGTTTAAATAAGAGTTGTGCTCGGGGCATTCTCGTCTGAGCCCTGTGTTGAGATCTGCTTCACACTGACAACAATCTCAGCTCGAGCAGGGAAAAGTTGAGCCGGGATAATTTTGCGAGCAAATTCTCAAAGCTTTAGAAATTGCTTAGCTTGGCAAAATATCAGCAGCTGTTTTCTTAAAGCAACCTGGATTTACCTGTATTGCAAAAAGGCTGCTTTAAAGGTTAAGTTGTAAAGTGGAGTTTTTTTCTTTTTAGAGCACAGATGCTCAGTGGCAAACCTAGATATGTCGGCGCTGAGTGTGTGTGTGTGTGTGTGTGTGTGTGTGTGTGCGTGTGTGCGGTGTGCGTGTGTCTTTCAGTGTGAAGATCCATTCAAAGCTTGTGGCTCTTAAATGAGAGTAAAATGTCAAAATCTCTCACGAATTTCAATAACTCAACAAGCTTGAGTTGACCTGTTGGAAAGCGGTGACATTTAAAGGTCCCAAATTATTCACTTGTCAAGGTTTAAATTTACTATTTCTAGTGATAAAAATATGCAATGCGATAGGAATGGGCCTGTTTATTTCAAGTGAACATATGCTGACTGTAGACATGTTTTGGGAATACGAGGACGTGATCAGGCAATCTTTTTTTGCATTATTGAAAATGTATGGAAAAACATTTGCACATGGTCAATAAAGGGGTTGCTCTTATGACTTTTTCCATCCTTTTAGCAAGTGTGTACACAAGTAAAATGCTCTTAATTCAATTGTTCCAAACACAAAGTATCCTATATGTAGATATGTAGATTCTTTAAAATACATGTAAACACATTATGTAAAACTTGTATTAATTTTCTAAAGATAACAACTAAATCTGCAACTATAATTTATTTTCATTGTCGATTAGTCTGTCAAATATTTTCAGAATTAATCGATCTGTTTGGTCTATGAATTTGGTCTATTAACTGTCAGAAAATGGTGAGAAATGTTTTCTGAAGCCCAAGAGGACTTCCTTAAATGACTTATTTTGTCCACAGATCAAAGTTATTCAGTTTATTGTAATAAAGGGAGTGAATAAACTAGAAAATATTTACATTTAAAAAGCTGGGTCCAGAGAATTTTGACTTCTTTTATTTTTTTAATTACTCAAACTAAGTGAATACTTGACAACTTATTGATTAAACATCCCATGGCATGACAATTTCACTTATTATATACTATGAGATTTATAGCAGTAATATGAGTTCCCCCAGTCTTCCTATGGTCCCCTAGTGGCTAGAAATGGTGATAGGTGTAAACCGAGCCCAGTGTATCCTGCTCTGCCTTTGAGAAAATGAAAGCTCAGTGGCTGTAATTCTGCACCAAGGCTGAATTTTGGGAAAGAGACTTCCGAAACGGTATTAGGGGACCACTAAGGTCTATATAAAAGAAACTTCCGAAACGGTATTAGGGGACCACTAAGGTCTATATAAAAGAAACTTCAGATACAGTATTAGGGGACCACTAAGGTCTATATAAAAGAGACTTCAGATATAGTATTAGGGGGCCACTAAGGTCTATATAAAAGAGACTTCAGATATAGTATTAGGGGACCACTAAGGTCTATATAAAAGAGACTTCAGATACAGTATTAGGGGACCACTAAGGTCTATATAAAAGACACTTCAGATACAGAATTAGGGGACCACTAAGGTCTATATAAAAGAGACTCAGATACAGTATTAGGGGGCCACTAAGGTCTATATATAAGCAAATCCAAAATGCACCATGTCATGGGACCCTTTTACAATTAGTGTTTGCAGCTTTAACAATACATCGGAAAACAAAATTCTGGAATAAAACATCCCTCTGTTTCTGGCCCATGTCATGTTATTAACTTCCATAAACTATTATGATTGGTTATATTCCATCTATTGTTGTTTTTCCAATCAATGCTTGATAGAGGCTAATTGGAATATCTATTGTTGCACACAGAGTGGAACAAAGTGACAAAATGTTTAGGTGTGCAGCTTCAATTTAACCGCTTTTTCAAATTTAATTACTTCTGCTTAAATTGAAATTTCCAAGATGAACACTTGTGCAAGTTCTCTGTGTTGAGCTTTCATTTAATCTCCGAAAGACATTAGGGAAGTCTCTCCACCTCAGCCTTCCTCAGCTATCTAAGTACATGGGATTTCATCATCTGCTTAATTGCTTACCCTAATTTGCTTTGCTGGCACTGTCACAGCCCCATTGTACTGTTATCAAATCACTGGACACTGTAATTAACTTCACATTGTAACCACAACCTCTGTAACTGGCACAGACCAGCTGTTAAATGCTTTTTCACTTTATTGTCTTTTTTTTCTTCTTCTTCTTCTTTTTTTCTTCCCTTGCAGAACGAGTACACGTGCCCACGCCCCCTACCCGGTGCCTGGCTGGGAGATGTGCCTACCATCCATTAACCACTAAAAGGAACTGCTTTGGATTGTGCAGCAAACGAGCATACAGAGGAGAGAGAGAGAGAGAGAGAGAGAGAGACAGACACATATACAGTGAACCCATCAGGATCCTACTCCATGTCACATTCTAGGATACAGTAAAAATGGTCCTCCACGCTAAAAGGGCAACCACTGACCACCACAAAGAGAAGATATTAGGATCTTTTTATTTCTTCTTAAGATTTTATATCTTTTTTTTGGCCTTTGGTCTTTGGTTATCAGCTTTTCTGCATTCCATCATTCATCATAACGACCTGTTCTTAATACTGCCCCAGATGGTTGTGGAAACACAGTCCCATGTTGAATAGCAGAGCCTTGGAAGTGCAACAATGGATGGTTTGCACCAACATGGGAGATTATTGTATAGACTTTAATAGCTTATTGTCTCCATGAGGACAACGTGGCATTGTTTTTAACACAGGCGAGAGACTGTACACATTCAAGAGGCTTTAAAAAAGTGTAAACTGAGTAATGAGTTATTGATAATGAAAATGCACTGAACGGTTGGCTGTGGCCACTCTGCAAACACAGCTGTGTATAATTTAAAGTGGGTTTCCATGTGTTGATGACATGTGAAGCAACATGTTTTCACATGTCGATACTTTTTTGATTTTTGGAGAATCAAAGGCTACGATGGTGTTAATGTGCCTCACTGGAGCAGAAACATCCGAAACGGGTTTGTGTGCACCTGTCAGTAAGGAGGCATCTGCTCCATCAGGTGGAAATCAAGGCAGCACCTGGAAGATGGTTAGAACCCAGGACACACACACACACACACACACACACACACACACACACACACACACACACACACACACACACAGCCAATGACCTTCGGTGATGTTCTTTTGTTTGTTTGCTTTTTTTTTTAAGAACACTTTTTCTAAGTTGTTTCTAATTGCAATCAAACCCAGACTGTCTCGTTTGATTTGAAGGACAGTACGCGCAATCAGAAGCAAAAAGAGGGAAAAAATTAAAATCTCCTATTAGGGGAAAAATGTAATTTTCAGAAATTATAATGTTGTTAATGTTGTACTTTATAAATATGTGTTTCTGCCATTTTCAACACCAGATACCAAAGAGCCAAATGGAGCATTTTTGGCTCTCCCAACCATTGGAACAGATCGAGGATTTGCTCCCCTGAAACGAAATCCCCGAAAAATCAAAAGCAGCCTCAACTCTCCTCACCTCCAGCAGCTCTGCGTTGCCCAATTGGCTTTTTTTTTTCTTTTTTTCTTTTTTTAAATGTGTGTAATGTGTACGTCTTTGTGAACAAATGATCTTGCAACGACAGTCATTGTCATTCATTGGTAAGATCTTGTCTGAAAGACAACTTGGAGCACTGCTTACATTTGATGACTTCTGTTAAGTACATGCTTCACTTTCTCCCCTCGAAGAAACTGCAGATGTTGGTGTGTGCACTCCCCGTGTGCTTGTGTTTCATGACTTCTGAATTATATTTGACATGCACTGAGTTGTGAATTGTTTGTTTCAACCTTCAGATATAATCTTTCTATAACGGAAAATGATCATTGGAATTTGTTGATATTTAGTATAAGCAGCTGTATTCTTCTTTGTTCACTTTCAACAGTATGTTTTTTAAGGAAAATAATGACATTATTGGTGAGCAATATGAATTTGTCAAATTAAAATATTCATTAATCATTTTTTGTGTTTGTGTGCGTATGAAGCATTTTGTTATTGTGTGTGTGTGTGCGTGCACATTGTAATTTCCAAGGCTTGTGCACTGTTCCATGTCTCCATCAGCTCCTGTTGGGATCTGTTCTTTTCCCCACAGTTCTCCGGTGACGAGGCTGTCAAATCCACATTTGCCTCATAAAAAAAAAAAAAGGCGGATTTGTGCAGAGTTGGTCTAGATCAATGACGACTTCATCGACTGGAGAATCAGATGTCCCTCAAAAAAACAACTCTGAGCTTTAAACAACTTTGAGCTAGCAGGCTCAACCATAGACCGTTAAAATAAATGGACAGAGCATGTGTGACGTCACCCATTGGTTTGTGGGGATCAGAAATGAGTCGT
>NC_048422.1:7076517-7082058 GCF_013103735.1 Etheostoma cragini
GCAGGTTTAAGTTACTTCCGCAGTGGTTGCACTTTTCGAAACCGGATGCTCTGTCCACTTATTTTAACGGTCTATGGGCTCAACGCAGAAAATGGCGCGGAAAACGTTTTGAAGAAAATTTGGAACGTGCCAAAAGGCAGGTCTGCTTAATTCATTCCGGGAATTATTGTAAAGATTAACAAAGAATATGTTTGACGTTGGGGCATTTGCTATCTGTGGATGTTTTGGGACCAATTGTGGGGGGATTGCTGTGGAAGACGTAACATTATACACAGTGACACACTGGTGAGAGCAAATTGCGTACAACCATGTAGCCAGCTAACTTAAATAGCTCACGTTACTGTAACGTGTAAAAATTAACTTAATCTAATATAGTTTGTGCCGTTTTGATTTTATCAGGGTGCAAATGTTCCACCTAAACAAGTTCCATTGTTTGCAGCATCAGCGTCACCGTGTCCGGAGCTTAGCGCCACCCAAAACCGTTAATGATGAAAATAATGACTTTTGGTGTTCAAGCTCTATGTGTTAATGAAGAATTTTCTCCTATTGTGTGTGCATGCTTGCTGACCGCTGTAATTGCATAGGATTGTACATTGTTCCATGTCTCCATTCACGGCTGTTGGAATTTGTCCTATTCCCCACAGTTCTCCGGCGACGATGCTGTCACATCAACATTAGCCTCATTAATGTAGAGAGCAGAGCATTGATCTCTGTTCGACCGTTCTGTTCATGGTGACGCTCACCGCGGGCCCCACCAGCCCTCTAATAACGCTTCTTGTGTAATGTGTTGCATATCTCGAGAGGGTGCCGTGCTTAGTGAATTAGCTCTACGTTCGCTGCACTTGGAACAGTTCAAGCTGTCAGCTCACTTGTCCAGATGGCCAATCTGCCTGGCACTCCCTGTGGTATTTTCACATCTCTACCTATCTCCCCCCTGCTACCACACTACTCCCTCTGCCATCATGTCTTCCTCTCTGTCGGGTGCCCACATCTCCCTCGCTTTCGGTTTCTTCATTAACGTTTTTGGTCAGTTTTCTGAAACTCGTTTTTTTTTTTTTTTTTCCTGCTTCCTTCTGTCTTTAAGAGTCAGTTCATCCAAATTACAGAAAGACATTTGTCCTCATCCCTGGTCTTATATAGCCATGCAGATTGTGCACATTACACCGAAGATGATGCTTAGTTTATGTTGCTCAAAGCATTAAGTTCCAACGGGAGTGCTGAGAGAGGAGTCTGTGGGTTATCCAGAGTAACTGTGATTAGCAATTGTTTCTAAAACAAATACATAACTTACAAAATTATATAAAACAGAGGAAAGTAGCACATGTTCATATTTGAGAGGCAGAAGTAATATAACATCTCCAGGTATTTTCTTGTAAGAGGAATATCTTTGTTTTGGAATGTTTGGGAAAGAAAAATACATTTAAGGACCTTACATTGGACTCTGGGTAATTGTGTGAGTCCATTTTATTGACTGAACAAAGTTTTTTTTTTATAGTAACAAATCAATCCATAATGACAATATCATTAGTTGCAGTGGGGCATGAGAGATGTTTTTGTTTTTTGTTTTAAATTTAAGTGAACTGAACTTTACACATCTCTTTCCTGTCACAAATATTGTACATCTCTGTGCTTGTTATCATCTTCTGTACTTTTCTGTGCCCCCCCCCCCACCCCCCCTTTTCTGTGTGAGTGTCTTATCCGCCTCTGCTCTCTATGATCTCTGTAACTCAGTCTCCGTCTCTAGCGCTGCATGTGCTGTGGCAGCACAGACAGGGCTGTATGCCTGAGAGCAGACACCATGCATTATTCATGTCGCTTTGGCTCCCTGTTGACCCGAGTCCAAACAGTTGGCAGTCTATAACACTTCCACAGAAAGGCCCCGGGATGAAAATGTTACACCATGATACACTGATGTATCAAGCCACTGCCATGACATTGCAGACATTGTCTCTATCCACCATCTCAGATTAGATGATAGCTTAAAGTGTATGAAAAGCTTTGAAGCAAAGACATGCAAACACATGCAGAAACAGGCCAAGCAAGGCAACTGGATTACAATATAGAGACTTGAGAAAAGTGGAAATCCAGACAAAGACTTGGAAAAGAAAGATTAGATTATCTAACTTGGTTACACTGCAAGAATAGGGTGTCTAAAAACAAGATAAAAACACTAAATCCTAGGGAAAAGGTACTCAAAACGAGGGAAATTATCTGTCCGTGCAGCAAGATAATTTCACTTGACAAGCTTGCTGGATTTAAGATTATGGTGTAACGTTGAACATTTAAAATAAGAAATTAATTCTTAAAACAAGATAATTATTATTTAACACTTCTAAATCTAAGTTGTTTCTTTTTATCTTGGTAAGAACCAAATACTTTGCAGTGTAGAGTCTATGGCATACTATATTGAAGATCACAACAAATGCAACATAGAAAAAATTAAACCTGTATCAAAACAGAGTTTATAAAGTGGTCAGCTTCTGGTTGAAAGGAAAAACTAGCAAAGATGTCAACGACCCTTGTAAGCCTTGCTTTTTGGATTAGCAAAGGCATGCAAAAAAAAAAAAAACATGTTCCTCCTCCTGTTCCTCCTCCTCCTCTTTCCGGTCTTCGCTTCAAACAAATGTGCCAATATCTTTGCCTAAACTCATGACGGCTGAGTCACCAACACATCAGTTTTTTTCATGAGTTCATGATAATTGATTTGACACTTCAATGTGTTCACTTCAAGAGTAGTTTTATTTATTTTTAACAGCAATAGTCATGCCTCTCTAGGAATGCTTCCCAATCATTCCTAACCTCATACACTCTCCAATTTGGAGTGCGGCTCACTGGGTAGCTTCACGCGACTGTAATTATGAACGTCGGCGCAATTAGTCAGCGACTTCATGAGAGGAATGGGTTAGAAACTAAAATGCCAAACTCTATCATCGAACAACGGCAACCCTTTATATAAGCACCAGCCAGTTATTTCAGTCACATCACTGCTTTCGCATCCCACACCACCAGGAGTGGCGTTCAACAAATCACGTTCTTCAGCCATCTGCTCCTGACTGGGGGCCCGCAGGGTTCTCATTGAGATCATCTCTGATTCCATCATCAGCCAACTGCTGGTGTTCTGCTTTCCTCTGTTTCTGCCTTCTTCCTTCAATCATGATGAGCAAACAGTGCCATGGAAACCAAGGGAATGTTTGCTTTTTGTCTATGTATCATTGAGTCTGTGAAGGCAGCCTGTAAAGCGTGTCCCAAATTCTCAGAATTCATTAAAGTATACTCACGCGGGCGACCATATATAGAGGTTCACTCCTCACCGCAGCGGGCCTGGGTTCAACTCCGACTTGTGGCCCTTTGCTGCATGTTATTCTCTCTCTCCTCTTTCATGTCTTCATCCGTCCTGTCAAAACTCAAGGCTAAGAAATGGCCCAAAAATAATCTTAAAAAACTAAGCTAACTAGACTCACGCAACCTCTCCTAGAGCCGACAACTGTTAGTCTTCCACCTTGTTTTTAACCCTTGTATGGTATTTGGGTCAAATTGACCCATTTCAAAAAAAAGTAAGAAATGTTACAACTACACGTTTTTTCTACCTGAAAATCAAAAGCCTTACCTTATTTTCTGTCTTTATGTCTTTCTGACTCAATTCCGATTCTGCACATGACCACCCCTTATGTTTTTTCCAAGATAAGAATTATCACATAGTGGTAATTTAACATGAATTATAACCTTATGACAAAAAAGAACCACACTTCCATTTTTAATTGTGTTCTAGTACAGACTGAATTCCCTAAACATATATGTTATCTCAATTGTTTGAAATTTAGATAAAGACAATATTTATTTGAAGTAAAATTTTATTTCAGAATTGTTTTTAAAACCCCATATAAGTCCCGGGTCAATTTGAGCCGAGGAATACGAGAGGGTCCCGAAAGTGAAGACAATACAAGAGTTAAGATCTATTCCAAAATCAACTAGACTAGAAATCTGTGAGGAAAATGATAAAGGCAGTCAAAAAGAGCTGTTTTTCAATCAGATAACTCAAAAGGGCTGGATTTGTTTGAGCAAGTGTTTTGAAAGAATCCACTCATGATTGTTTTGTGGGTCGTGTCCTATCGTCTACGGGCTGGACCTCGTGAGTTGATCCTGAAAGCAGTTACGAGATCTCAGAGAATAAAGTGACATGAAGCAGGGTTCAGTTTACACTGTTGTAAAGGTTTGATGAGGCACACAAGGATATACACATGTTCTATGAAATGAGAGTAGATAAGATAAGACGCTCCGGAGAAAAGGAGGGTTGGTTCAAGATTAGTCTGGATCAATGACCGGATAATCGGATGTTCGCAACATTTCTACATTTCTACATACTTCGAGCTATAAAGCTAAAAGCAAAAAAATTACATGTTTTGGATCATGCAATTAGGCCTGCTTGGTTCTTTTGGGGATTGCTTGTAAAGATTTTCCAAAAATGTGTTTAACGTTTCGGCATTTACGATCTTGCTGGGACGTTTTGGGAGCAGTTTTGGCAGGATTGCTGTGGATGAAGTATAGTTACACAGAGCAAATTACTTAACCATTTCTTAATTTATTTGAATAGCTCACATAACTGTATTCTGTAGACAATAAACTTGTATTGTATGTGGCGTTTCCTTTTGCTTGGTGCAACTGTTCCACCAAAACAAGTTCCCCTTTGAGGGGAACTTGAACTGCGTCGGTTACGACACTATGGGAACGCCTTTAGGCATGACAGGGCTGAATGCGAATGAAAACTACTCCAATCCTATTGGTCCTACTGAGAACGGTAGCATGTGACGGCATAACCGTAGGGGCATATATGCACGCCGGCACAGAGCTCATTAGCTTTTTTTCTATTCAGCAGGCACGTTGGTTGATGTTGTGTTGAAAGACTCCATGTATCCTACTCACCTGAAAGTTGCAGTTTGTCCAAGCAGTTGACCAGTTCCGGAGATGTGTGTCTCCCTGCCCGCGTTTCATCTCGGTAGGAGACTCTCATGAGCTGTGTGTGAGATGCTTGTCTGGGCCTGTCGCACGCCACGGCGGCTCTCAAGGGGGCTGTTTGTGTCCATTGCGGAGCCCTGCCCATGCGGGTACTGAGGTCCCGCACGGCCCTCTTTTCCGCGGACGGTCAGATACGCTCTCCCCGTGGCCCGGTCCCCGCGGCCGCTGAGGCGGCTCGGTGGTTTCGGTCATGTGGATCGCAGCGAGATCTGCTGGAGGTTTCCGAGACGGCTGTTGCTCCGTCTCGTCCTTTGTCTGCCGGTTCCGACTCCCCCAGTCCCCAGTCGTGGGCCGGGTCTCTCGGCTTCTTCTGTTCGGGGACGCTGACAGACGTTGGGGTGGCACTCTGGCTCTGAGGAGCTCGTTGAGATTGGCGTGCCCCCGCGCGAGTTCTTCAAGGTTTTTCCCGGATTTTCACGGTGAGTTGTGTAAATCATGGGATAAACCTACCTCTGCCTGGCTTTCTACTCCCCAGGTGCTGGAGTATGGCAATGTGGCAGGGATTAAGGACTGCGGCTACAGGACGAT
>NC_048422.1:7082158-7090966 GCF_013103735.1 Etheostoma cragini
AGCCCCAAGGGGTGGCAGTGGGCCGGAGGTTCGGCTCCCGAACTGCGGATCATTGGCGGGTTCTTCCTGGCGGCCCGCTTCAGGGGCTTGTCCGTGATCGGCACGTCGCAACGGCCACCAGCCCTGAGGGGTTGGTTCCGCTGGCGGATTTCGCAGGAGCTTGGCGGGGCTTGGAGAAGAGCATCCGGTCCGAGGACTGGTTTGTCACCGTGGATCTGAGGGTCACATTCTTCCATGTCTCCGTTCGTTCTTCCCTTCGGCCTGGCACTCTCCCCTCGCACTTTCACCAAGTGTATGGATGCGGCGCTGGCCCCTCTGCGGCTCCAGGGCATCCGGGTCCTCAATTACGTCGACGAGTGGCTTTTCCTGGCTCATTCTCGATAGTTGGCGGTTCGGCATCGAGATGTTGTCATGCTCATCTTCTTCGTTTGGGGCTGAGGCTCAACGAGGGAAAAAGTGTGCTAGCACCCGCCCAAAGGACTGTCTTCTTAGGGGTGGTGTGGGACTCGTTGACGATGCTGGCACGTCTGTCTCCGGCTCGTGTCGAGTCCGTTCTGGCCGCGGTGAATAGTGTGCGGCTTGGCCGCGCCATCACAGTAAAACACTTCCAGAGGGTGTTGGGCCTCATGGCAGCTGCTTCCAGCGTGATACCTTCTGGTCTTCTGCACATGAGGGCCCTGCAGTGGTGGATGAAATCCAAGGGGTTCTCCCCGAGGGGAAACCCGTTCCGCCTGATATGGTTTGCGCACAAATGTCTTCGTGCCCTATCAGTGGGGAAGAAGCCTTGGTTCCTGTCCCAAGGACCCACGCTGGGGGCACCCTGTTGCCGTGTAATCGTTTCGACATACGCTTCCCTCACCGGGTGGGGCGCAGTCATGGACGACCGCTCTGCGAGGGGTGTTTGGCAGGTGCATCACTCGTCATGGCACATCAATTGCCTCGAGATGCTGGCCGTGTTCCGAGCTCTGAGGAGCTTCCTGCCTGCACTCCTGGGTCACCACGTGCTGGTCAGTCCGACAATACAGCTGTGGTGGCCTATCTGAATCACCAGGGGGGTGTGCGCTCGTGCCCTCTCTGCAGACTGGCGCATCGGATCCTCATGTGGTCCCAGCAGAGACTGCTCTCTCTCAGAGCGATGTTTATCCCTGGGCTTCAGAATCAGTGTGCGGACCTGCTGTCGAGACAGGTGCTGAGGCCCGGGGAATGGCGGCTCCACCCCGAGTTGGTGGAGTCCTTGCGCGTAAGGTTCGGACTTATAGACGTGGACTTGTTTGCGTCTCGGGAGACTACGCACTGTCCTCTGTGGTTCTCCCTGACGCCGCCGGCCCCGCTAGGGCTGGACACCATGGTGCGGGAGTGGCCGAGGCTGCGTCTGTACGCTTTTCCCCCAGTCGCCCTGCTCCCGGGGATCCTGGAGAGGGTCCGTCGGGAGGGCATCTGCCTGCTTCTGGTAGCGCCGTTCTGGCCGACCCGGGTGTGGTTCTCGGACCTGAGATGGCGCTCCTGGATAGCAGGTCCCTCTGACGAGGGACCTGCTGTCCCAGGAAGGCGGCAGGGTTGGTCACCCTTGCCCCGCCCTGTGGCGGCTGTGGGTCTGGCCCTTGAGGGGGCCCAGTACCTAGAGGCGGGCCTGACGGCAGGAGCGGTCGAGACTCTCCTCAGCTCCAGGGCCCCTACTACACGGAGGATGTATGGCCTGAAGTGGGACGTCTTCTCTGCCTGGTGCAGGGGACGCATGCTGGACCCAGTTACCTGCCCGGTCGTTCAGGTGCTGGAGTTTCTGCAGGACCGCTTCTCTGCGGTCCTTTCCCCGTCCACCCTCAAGGTTTACGTGGCAGCCATTTCGGCTTTCCACGCCCCTTCGAGGGATGGGTCTCTGGGGAGACTTCCCTTGGTCGTACAGTTTCTCCGTGGGACCCGGAGGATGAGACCTGCGACTCGCCGTGGGATTCCCACCTGGGATCTGGTGGTGGTTCTCGAAGCTTTGGCTGAGGCCCCCTTCGAGCCCAAGGAGTTGGCTGAAGCCAAGTACCTGACCCTGAAGATGGCTTTCCTCCTTGCTATCACCTCTCTGAGGAGGGTGGGGGACCTCCAGGCTCTTTCGGTTGCTCCCCGATGCCTGGAGTTTGCCCCGGGTAATGTGAGGGCCATCCTGCACCCCATTCCGGGCTACATTCCCAGGGTGCAGTCCTCTGTCGCGGGGCCCGTTGTACTGCAGTCGTTTCATCCTCCACCTCATGTGACGGCGGAGGACGGGAGGCTCCATTTGCTCTGCCCTGTCAGAGCACTGAGTGTCTTCGCTCTGAGGTCCCCCCGGTGGAGGAAGACGGACCAGTTGCCGGTGTGTTTGGGGTCCCCCAAGGCTGGGTTGCCCGCTTCCGAACATACTATTAGCAACTGGATTGTTCAGACTATCTCCCTGGCCTATCGGGTGCGAGGTATGCCTTCACCTATGAATGTATGGGCTCACTCCACGAGAGAGATGGCGGCCTCTACGCCTCTCCTCTGGGGGGCGTCTCTCCAGGGGGTTTGTGATGCGGCTGGCTGGGCCACTCCTCACACCTTCTTCAGGTTTTATAGTCTGGACCTTCCCTCCGCACCTGGCACCCGGGTGCTCTCCTCCTAGTCGTGCCCACAGGCTTGCACGCTAGGGCAGGCGGGTCTTCGGCGCGGGTTAGTGGGTACCCCGCCTGGAGTGCCTTGCTTCATAGAAAGAGCTAATGAGCTCTGTGCCGGCGTGCATATATGCCCCTACGGTTATGCCGTGACATGCTACCGTTCTCAGTAGGACCAATAGGATTGGAGTAGTTTTCATTCGCATTCAGCCCTGTCATGCGTAAAGGCGTTCCCATAGTGTCGTAACCGACGCAGTGTCTCGTTCCCCTATCTCGGGGAACAAGGGTTACATACGTAACCCGAGACGTTCCTTCCAGAGACTAGCTGAGCCAGTGTTGCTGGTTCTGGAGTTTAGCGCCGCCCAAGACGATTGTGATTGGTTTCAAGAAATGCAAATTAACCTAGAGTGGGTTTTTTCTCGTTTCATGGAGAGGACTGTGGAGGAAGGTCTAGTTCAAGCTAGGTTCACCCTGATAAATCTTTAGAAAGGAGATAATAGTTTTATGATACCAATTCAAACAGATGAGAGATGCTTTGTTCAGAGTTTTTACAGAATGGAATGCAGCATATGTGAGCGTACAGAGATTCATTTTTGGTGACTTTGACCATGTCAATCCCTGCAAAAAAAAAACACACCAAACTCAGCATGAGTTAAACCTTATTTCTAAAACTACATAACATACAGCGATTTACAGCTATGCTATGGAATCTACTATCAGTTGGACAGCAGCACCTGTTGCCATTGCAGGGAGTATCCACACCATGATGATAATTATCCACTTGATATGCAGCAGCAGACAAAGACATGTCAGCGGACAGATGATTATGAATTTGAGGATATTAAAACCATAAATCCATGCCATCTGTTTTTTATGAAATGCCATGTAGTGTTGAAAAATCAGTACATCGGTACGAACTTAAGATAGACCTGAATGTAAAAAAAGTAGAACAGCCAAGTTAACCATTGAATTGAAGTTGAAGTATGTTTGTAATGTTTTAATGAATATGATGTCTGTGAAGACAATGTGAGCATGTGTATACGTCGCTGATATGAGACAGCTGGGTTTTCCCTTTGAGCCAATAATGGGAACTACTTATGTAAATGAGCTGTGAGCAAGACAGCTGTCATGTTACCCAGCCAACATACATGTTCTCCGCCACGGATCAGAGTTTTCATTGAGCCAATAAAAAAATAACACCAAGGCCCATAACACTCAAACATGAGTACTTAAACCAGCAAACAATCATCACAATGCCCATGACGATCAATAACCAAGATTAATATGAGCTCAGGCTTAACAAGGAATGAACTCAGTATCAACACCAATACGAAAGCAGCATCTGTGATTACAAAGGTAACCCCCCCCCCCCCCCCCCCCCCCCCCCCCCCCCCCCCGTGGACCAACATTGGACACATTCCAGAAAACTATGCGAGAGACAACAAATTATTTAATCCCATTTGAAATAAGCCATGTATTAGACATATGATTTTTGTCAATTGAAAAGTCTTTCCCTATGTCTCCACCTTTGTGTGTGTGTGTGTGTGTGTGCGCATGTGTGCGCATGTGTGCTTGCAGAGGCGGACAGGAAAAAAAATCCAACGCTGGCACTGTAGCCACACCAGCCCGCATTACCACGGACACGTGTGTTCACTAATTACATTTGTGTACAGATGATGAAATAATATAAGCAGTACCTTATGTAACAGATTTTCAAACACTTAATGTAAGCAGATGGCAAACAATGCTTACTACTTTTGAAAGAACAAATGTTTATACAAATTGACACATACTGCCTAGTTATACCGTTTGTATGCTGTTACTGTAATGTAGTGGAATATTACTATATTCACTGGTCCAGTAAGGGTGCTTTCACATCTGGGACACGGGCCGGATACAACAACACTTGACCCCAAAGTCTAGTTGTTTAATTAGCATTAACAGGGCTTATGGTAATTGTTTTACCCCAAAGAGCATGTGTTAGTTCCAAGTTGAAAAATGTAGGATTGACTTACATAGGCTACTGCTTTTACTGTACAATAACACAATCATGTTATGGATACAAATTGTGTAGTGTAGCCTAATGTTTTGTACATTCTATTGATGAAGAACTATCATTGATGTGGAATATAGCTTACAGTCTAACGGTGCACAGTTCATGCATAGGCCTACATGTGAACCGCGGATTAATTGCAGAGTTTAACCTACATAGTGTAAAACTAACCACTATGTGAATGGTTCACCGCAGAAAGATGGAGCAGAATGACACAGCTTGTACCAAAACACTGAAATTGACTAGGCTACTATTTAACGTGACAACAAGACATTTTTTACCGGTCATGAAACTTTTTCAATTTATTACTGATGCTTTCAGACGGATGATCACCGGGAGGGTCCATTACAGGCAGAGCAGCATGATCACCGGGAGGGTCCAGTACAGGCAGAGCAGCATGATCACCGGGAGGTTCCGGTACAGGCAGAGCAGCAAGATCACCGAGAGGGTCCGGAACAGCCTGAACCCTACAAACGGATGTCCCGTTTGAAGGTGATGTGCTTGATTTTGACTGAATATCCCAATTTGAGTAACCTCTGAGTGGTCGGTTGGCTCATCTCGGGACCAGGCTGACCGTTGCCAACTGGCCAAATGATTAATATTTATTATTATAATTAATATAACCATTATTATTATGACCACAATGAAATCGGGCAAGTAGTAAAAACCCATCCTATGCGTTGTCAGCCTGTGAAGACAATTTGTTTTTATATTTAGATGAAAAAAAACGGTCCAGCCCCTCTGTGTGCACACTTCTGGCATGGTTCAGCAGTCACAACCTGACCACATCTGTTTCTCATCAATCATCACGCTCTGTATAAGAACCACGGCTCTCCTCTCACTTGTTTCCAGATGTTCCACGCTCTACATGGTAACTCTACCAGGCTCTTGTGCTCTACTGAATGAAAATTTAATTGATCTCTTGTTACATTGCTGGGAAAAATCCTCACCTGTGTCTCTTCCACCTCCAGTGTGTTTTCCAGAACCTGAGTTGAGTCTGCTGATCACCTGCTGATCACCTGCCATTACCTTCCCACACACGCAGCCTGCAAGTGCCTTGCAAGTACCACGTTCAGCTTATGCCTTTCATACACTAAAAGTACACACTATGTTTCCTGGTGCTGAAGGAAAAGCACCCATTGGTTGTTGACAATGTTCACATGTTTGATTTTGTCGGAACGTCAAGGCGGGAAAAAGACAGACTTGGACTCAGGTTTATGACAACCTCAAACCAAAGGATTGAGACTACGGGAGCATGCCCCAACCAAGCAAGATTCTCATGACTTCATTCCAACTTTGGAAATTAGTCTGCGACAGTGGAATCACTTTTGTTTGGTGTTAGGTTGGCATTAGGCCAAATAAAGAACTTTCAATAGTTAATCCTGTGTATAGTTGCCCTGGGGTCTAAACCAAGCTCAAACCAAATCGTAACAGATCATTTTCAGTCCCAGTCTCATTGCTGCTTTTTGCAGACGATGTCGTGCTGATGACTCAATGGATCAGTTTGCAGCTGAGTGTAAAGTGGGATAAGGATTAGCACCTCTAAATCTGAGCTCATTGTTCTCAGCAGGAAATCAATTGTTTATTCCTGTTAGAGAATAAGTCCTTACCCCAAGTGAAGGAGTTGAAGTACAGTACTTTGGGGTCTTGTTCGCGAGTGAGGGGACAATGGAGCGGGAGATTGTCCGGAGAAGGTGATGTAGAGCAGCGAGGGCAACATTGCATTCACTTTACTGCACCGCTCTCTCGGACTACCAGTCAATTTTCCATCCTACCCTTACCTCGGTCATGAAGGCTGGCTCATGACCAAAATATCTAGATCCTGAGTAGAGCCGCTGCTCCTTTGTGTCAAAAGGAGCCAGTTGAGGTGGTCCGGGCATCTGGTCTGGACACCCCCTGGGGAGGTGTTCCAGGCCCGTTCAGCTGGGAGAAGGCCTCAGGGAAGACCCAGGACTAGGTGGAGGGAATATATCAATATATCTCAATTTGTCCAAAAAACTGTTGCAGTAGAAGACTGTGAAAATACTTAATTAGAAAGACTACTCACGCCACACTTTGGCTGAAGCTACAATGCTAGAGTGTTTCGTATTTGCATTTCTCTCCCCGTCCACTATTAGTTAATTAGGCAGAACACACAAGACATCAACCCCAGGCAGTGAACACGCACAGACTAAACACAGCCAATTCATCCAACAATACATGTTAGCAGAAGCACCACTTGCCTTGTTGAAGTGAAACTGTGATCTCTGGCATGAACACAACCCCCTCTAGAAGGGGCTACAAAAACTCAGCTTCTGTCCCGTGTCGTGCTAACGATAGTTCTCTCTGACCCATCAGTAGTGTGCAGGGTTTTAACTTCACCTTTTAGTGTTGGCTCAGCTCGCTTGGAACCTCGACCGAGGTGGTATCAAACAAAGAACCATGAGGGCCTACCCGGTATTATCCTCTACTTTTGCAAATGGAAAGCCAAAAAGAAAAGAGCGAGTCGAGTAGAGCTGCATGCATGAGTCTCATGGTCGAGAGTTGGCAGCCATGCACCATCACATTATTTCTGGTGTCATACTTTCATGTATTGGGTTTGAATCTTTACCTCATTTTGTAATGATTTTGTCCAAGTGTATTGGGGGTGGATGTAGTAGTCAAGCAAGAAAATAAAACACTGAATGAGTTGGAGATGGAGATGAAAAAGATAGGATTTTTTGTAATTTCCCCAATTAAGGCTATTTGGCAAAAAGATGGATTAACTAAACCAAAATTAAAGCTCTCGACCTACCGGTCAGTGTTTGTTCCTACCCTCACCTATGGTCATGAAGGCTGGGCCATGACCAAAAGAACGAGATCCAGGGTACAAGCGGTTTAAATGGGTTTGCTCAGGAGGGTGGCTGGCGTCTCTCTTAGAGATAGGATGAGAAGCTCAGTATTCCAAGAGGAGTTTGGAGTAGAGCCGCTGCTCCTTTGTGTCAAAAGGAGCCAGTTGAAGTGGTTTGGGCATCTGGTAAGGATGCTTCCTGGCCCCCCTGGGAAGGTGTTCCAGGCACGTCCAGATGGGAGGAGGCCTCGGGGAAGATCCAGGACCAGGTGGAGAGATTATATCTCCAACCTTGCCTGGGAACGCCTTGGGATCCCCCAGTCGGAGCTGGTTGATGTGGCCCGTTACCGGATAGGCGGAGGAAGATGGATGGATGGATGGATAGATGGATGGAAAACACTTTCACAAAAATAAAAGAAATTGACATTAGAGTCAAAACGTTGAAATGGACAAAACAAATACAGCTGTATCTAGGTTGAATTTTGTTACTGGTCAGAGGAGCCTCTAACAGACTTACGTCCTTCCACCTCACCTTTCCCAGAGCAAATGAAACTTCCAGTTCATGTACACCTGAAGTGCACTACTAAAACTGGACCACCACATAATTTCAATACAGGGGACGAGTAGACAATTAAAAGCTCAAAACAGCCAAACTCATAAATCAATTCAACTGGAAATGTACAGAACATTTTTGATAAGATTCACAAACACATTTGTTAAAGCCACAAGATATCTTGTTGGCTGACAATGTATTACTTAAAATTAGGGTCACTTCCTGTTATCCCGGAAGTCATAGCGTCTTCTAAACCAAGGGGGTAAGCCTCTCCTCTTTAAGAGAAGCTCCCTATGGCCAATTTGATGCTACCGAGCCATCACGTGCCGTTAGCATTCCATTAACTGCCATTCATTTTGACTCCACTTTGACAGCGAGTAACTTTACATCTGAAGAGTTTAAAGACTCCATATTTCCGTTTTTTATTTTTAAAGAAACACGACAATGTATAAAAGGGTCCTTTTCCTCATACCTCATGTTATGGCTCTGTAGCAGACGTTTTTGTAAAAATAGGCTAACGATTGTGTCATAACCACGCGACTTGCTGTCGCATAGTAGAGGAATTACTGTTTAGTACAGGAGAAGCTCGCAGGCAGCTTCGACTTACATTAACTGTTTAAGTTTAAATGATAATGTTAACGTTAGTTACTGAGGTAACTCCAGATTCTATTAGTATAGGCGTAGCCCTCTAAGGGGCCCTTGCGCAGTCGTGAAGATTTTCTTTCCCGCCCTAGCGTCCAGCTCGGGCCTCAACTACGTCCGCATTTACTGCATAAAT
>NC_048422.1:7091066-7091248 GCF_013103735.1 Etheostoma cragini
CCAGCGCTGGAAGGCAGACCAGCGCCCTGCTTAGCCTGCTATGGTAGAGGGGGCTCTGGAGCCCTGGATGGTGCGCACTACGGCGGGGGGCAAGCCTAATCTCAGTAAGCGCTCCCGCTCAGCAACCAGCCCCACAGTCTTTGATTTATTACTGGGGGATGACAGATCGCACCGTTCAGCTG
>NC_048422.1:7091433-7091574 GCF_013103735.1 Etheostoma cragini
AGTCGAGGGATCAGAGGGACCGGGGGAAAAGCATATAGGAGGGTTTTGGGCCAGGGTTTGTGGGAGAAGGCGTCTACGGCGAGGGGAGGGTTGTCCCGCGTGCTCAGTGAAAACCACAGTGCGCACTGTGTGTTCTCTCGT
>NC_048422.1:7091584-7091752 GCF_013103735.1 Etheostoma cragini
GATCCACCTCCGCTTCCCCAAACCTGCTCCATAACGTTTGTATGATAGTGGGATTCAATCTCCACTCGTTGTGGGAGGGGCCCCCCCTCGACATCAAGTTGGCCGCCCGATTCAAAATCCCGCGGATATATACTGCTTTGAGAGACAGCAGGTGGCTGTGCGCCCACA
>NC_048422.1:7091762-7091963 GCF_013103735.1 Etheostoma cragini
TCTGGCTATTTCTAACAGCCGGGCTGAGCGTATCCCGCCCTGGCAGTTTATGAATGCCGCCGCCGTGATGTTGTCTGTCCGTACTACGACATGCCTTCCCGTCACCACTGGTGTAAAGTGTTTCAACACCTTCAACACCGTGGACAGCTCCAGGCGGTTTATGTGAGGGAGGGGGGGAGGAGGCCAGGCCCCTCCCACCAC
>NC_048422.1:7091973-7092221 GCF_013103735.1 Etheostoma cragini
CACATTCCCCCCCAGCCAGTGAGGGACGCGTCTGTGTACACCGTCCCATATGACGTCACTTTGCCCAGGGGAACCCCGGAAGACAGGCTTTGGGGATTTCCACAGTATCCCAGGTCGGATTTTAGGGAGTGAGGGATGAACAGCATTCGCCATTTGTGGCGAATGGGGTCGAGCCGCTGGCGGTGAAACCACCTCTGGATTTTTCTCATGTGGAGGAGACCCAGGGGGACCACTGTGTGTGCCGCGGA
>NC_048422.1:7092336-7092502 GCF_013103735.1 Etheostoma cragini
AAGCGGGACAACAGAGAAGTCAGGGCTTCCCGTCTCGGTGCTGACAGCCTGGCTCTCATGCTGATCGAGTTCATGTCTTCGCCCAGACAGACTATCGATTGTGCGGGGACAAGGGCGCTCTTCTTCCAATTTATGGCAAACCCCAGCGTTTGCAGGTGCTGCAGAA
>NC_048422.1:7092611-7092962 GCF_013103735.1 Etheostoma cragini
GGAGCGCCGTTTCCATGCACTTGGAAAAGGTGCGGGGGGCTAGTGAGTAACCGAACGGCAGGCGGTTGAACTGGAAACAGACCCTTGGAAGGAGAAGCGCAGGAATTTCCTGTGCCTGGGAATGATTTGGATGTGAAAGTAAGCGTCTTTCAGATCGACGGATGTAAACCATTCGTTGTGGCGCACACATTCCAACACGTGTCTGACGGTGAGCATGTGGAAGGGGCGCTCCATGACATATCGATTGAATTTTGACAGGGCGAGGATGGGACGCAGTCCTCCTGACTTCTTCGGGGTGAGAAAATAGCAAGAGTAAAAACCCTTGTTTTCCTCCCCTGGAGGGACGCGGGA
>NC_048422.1:7092972-7093150 GCF_013103735.1 Etheostoma cragini
CTCGTCAGCAACCCTTCTAGCTCTGACGTCATTGCGTCTGACTCTGTCAGGGATAACACCGTCGTCTCCAACACACCCGCAAAAGGGGGCGGGGGGGAGGCAAACTGAAGTGTGTAACCCCGTGTTATCAGCTTTGACATCCACGAGTCCATGTGTGTCAAGCCAATCCATGCTGCGC
>NC_048422.1:7093160-7093506 GCF_013103735.1 Etheostoma cragini
CAGCGGGCGAGCACATGTCTGAGTGTTGTTCACTGACATGGCCAGCAGGGAGCGCAGAGCCCATTCCGCCGCTGGGTGAGACGAGTGATCGCGTCGCCCAGCCCATGGTAGGGCTTTTTCGAAAGGGCAGTGGCCGGTCGACGCCGTGTGGGGCGGGAGCGGTCACTGGGTTAGCCCGGCCCCCGCCCCGCCGGCATCGCCGTGGGTCGGTGGGTGAACAAGCGTCGTCGTCCACCATAGTGGCACCGACGGTGCCTGCGCATTGGTGACCCGCTCATGGCAACGGCCTGGTGTGTGCTTGTGTGGGGAACAACTGTCATAACAGCGCTCTGTTTAGAGCAAACAG
>NC_048422.1:7093635-7093783 GCF_013103735.1 Etheostoma cragini
CATTGCCACCGCCGCTGCTGCTTGCTGGGTGGCTCGGGAGGCGGGTTGGACCAGGTGGGGGCCGCTCTCATGGTTCTCCGGCCTTGTGCAGGTTGACGGCCGTGTGGTGTCGTCTGTCGCTGCGGAGGGGGACCGGGTGGGGGCCCCG
>NC_048422.1:7093793-7094042 GCF_013103735.1 Etheostoma cragini
TTGGGAGGACGCAGCCGTAGCCGATGCTGCGGGGCGCTTCTGCTTGTGGCGGTTGTCATGGCGACGGTGGTGCTGTGGAGGAGGAGCCTTCCACGAGCCGAGCCTCCGAAGCTGCTCAGCGTCTTCCGCCGCTTGATGGAGATGAGACGTGGCAGTCTGCAGGCGCGGCCAAAATAGTCCATCGGGGGCTATGGGGCCGTACAGAAGCTCGCGTCTAATGTCCGCTGGCAGCTGAGACATGTGGAGCCA
>NC_048422.1:7094146-7094391 GCF_013103735.1 Etheostoma cragini
TACCAATCTCCGTGGCAAGCTCCGAGGGGAGGGCGCCGGGAGTAGTGGCCATCGCGGAGACGGCGGAGGCCAGTAAGGGGATGTTGTTTTGTGCCGCCAATCCCTGGGCGGCACATTGTTGGGCCCGGTCAGTGACTTGGGCGTACACTTGATCCTGTGGAGAGGGAGGCGTGGGCTTCCGATGGCCAAAGAAAGTAGCTTTTGGAAGCAAAATGGACGCCAGGCTCCCCTCCAGGGGAGGGACT
>NC_048422.1:7094491-7120116 GCF_013103735.1 Etheostoma cragini
TCAGCTCCGCCGCCTTCCTGATGATCTCTGGCAGGTCGGCGAAGAGAGCCTTAGCGGTGGAGGCCGGAGCCGGGTGGGCCAAAGGGGAAGGCCGCTCGGGCGGTGCCCCGGGCCGTTCGGGAGACGGGGAGAGCTCCAGCGGGAAAGCGCCAATCGCCGTCTCAAGGCCCAGTCCTCCCAAGGGGGAGGAGGGGGGAAAACCGGTGATGGAGGCGCTGAGCGGAGTCAGCGGACTCATGCTTGTCGAAAACGCCGTCTGCCAGCGGTTCCAAGGCGCCGCCGGATTCCTGTCTGTCTGCCCAGCTGCCGTCTCCGTCCCCGCTAGCCTGGCAAACCAGAAAAGCTTCCGCCCGTCGAGTTGGCTCTTTAGATGACAGGCGGGCGCAGAACTGGCAGGAGGCATGGCGGGTGACAGCCTGGCCGGCGTGAACGGCACCCAGGCAGTCCTCGCAACGGGGATGGAGGTCCGGCGGAAGGATGTAGCCGGTCCGGCAGGAGGGGCGGACGCGGGCATTGGCGGAAGGTCTTGAGCTTGACTTCATACTGCGAAGTTGAAGAAAAAGTGGAAGTCGAACAACGGGTCCACTCTGTATTTATGCAGTAAATGCGGACGTAGTTGAGGCCCGAGCTGGACGCTAGGGCGGGAAAGAAAATCTTCACGACTGCGCATGCGCGGAGGGATAAACCCAATAGCGTAGCCCTTAGAGGGCGAAGCCTATACGAAATAGAACTAGCATGTTAGTTAGCAGTTATTAGCCTGTGCCTATGTTATCTCCTAACATATACCTAGGCTCTCCGTCTCTGCTGATGGGGAATGATTGAGATTTTTCTTGGCACAGCTACCAAAAGACTTACAACTTTCAGACAGGTTGCCCACATCACATCTACGTATTCAAGCTCAGTTGGAGGCTACGCAGTAACGCTCAGCCATCACCGGAAAAAGTGCTTCTGATATCCATCACTGGTCTCCTGAGCAACAGGATCGGTTGGTCTATTTCTTTAACTGTCTATGATTTAAACCTGCGGATTGCGGAAAACTTTCCTCCATGCACAACGAACAGACGCTCGTGAGATAAAGCTCATGTGTTACTCAGTTACCATTTAAACTAAGTAAAAATACAGGTAGTCAACCAACATATGTGATGGGTGATTATTATTAACAATAACGTTTGTTATATGTGCACAAAAAAAGCAACGGGATTACTGTTGGGAATTTGATGAATGGCTAGTTACCAAATGATTTTAAACAGTGATGATTAACAGAACATATGGACACGTTAAACAAACATGTACAGGCAATCTTTAGACTCTTTTTTTAGAGATCAAATAGGTAGCGTTCAAGCTAGTTCAAAGAAAAAAATTAATTCATTTGAAATTGGCTGACAAATATTTGTTGTCTTCAGCCCTGACAATTATTTAATTCATGGCTGAATGCTGAATATACTTAAACCCTTTTACTGAGACAGGGTAACATCACCTCATGATCTTACCTTGGCATGCTTTTTATTAGCAATAATTGTAGGGCTTTTGTGAGCCAAACATAATGAGCCTGTAATGACTAGTGCAACAAAATTAACACAGTGTAATAATAACAAATTCATAATAAATTTAATTTGTAATGCACTTCATATTTACGCAAATCCCAAAGTGCTACATGATAAAACAGGTAAGTGATAAAAAATAAAAACACATGGAGAGCATGAAAATAAAAAAATAAATTAAACAAAAACAATAAGGAAAAGGGCAAGGGTTCAATCAAAAGCTCTCCTAAAAAGGTGGGTTTTAAGGCAACGTTTAAAAGCATCCACAGTCTGTGGTGTTCTCAGGTGGTTAGGGAGAGCATTCCACAGTCTGGGAGCAGATGAGCAGAAAGCCTGATCTTCCATTTTACGGAGCTTTGTCCTGGGAGATTTCAGGAGATACGCTGAGGCAGATTGGAGGGTCCGAGTGGAGGTCTTTGGGGTGAGGAGTTCCTTGAGGTAGGTGGGGGCTTCCCCATGGATGCACAGATGGGTAAGGAGTCAGACCTTGTACTCAATCCTGAGTGAGACAGGAAGCTAGTGGAGTGATTAGAGGATGGGGGTGATGTGGTCATGTTTGCGCACCCTGAACAGGATTATAGCGGTGCTGTTTTGGATGTACTGCAGCTTCTGAAGGCTTTTTTCAGGGGTCCCAGTGAGGAGCGCATTGCAGTAGTCCAGTCTGGAAGAGACACAAGCATGGACAAGCTTGTCCGCGGAGTTTGGCAATGTTTCTGAGGTGAAAGAAGGAGGTCTTGCAAAGATGTTTGATGTGAGCCTCAAAGGTCAGATGAGAGTCCATTTTAACATCCAGGTTAGTGGCTGATGTTGAAAGTGGAACATTTTGGCCAGATAGGGTGATGCTAGTTATTTCAGATGACCGAACCTGGTGTGGAGTGCCGACTAAGATGGCTACAGTCTCGGAGCTGTTTAGCTGCAGAAAATTTTGCTGGCAGGGCAACAGGTGGTTGGGTTTGTCTTGCAGTAGAGTTTAGTGTCACAAGCATAGCAGTGGAATGAGATTCCATGCAAACTGATGACATGACCAAGGGGGAGCATGTGGAGGATAAACAGGGTGGGGCCGAGCACTGAGCCTTGAGGGACACCACAGGTGACATTGTGCGTCAGGGATTTAGCCTCTCCCATATTCAGTTCTCCCGGTGAGGTAGGATGAGAACCACTCATGGGCAGAGTCAGAAACACAGATAGTGGAATTAAGACGAAGGAAGAGGATGTTGTGGTCCACAGTGTCGAATGCTAAAGTCAAGTCCAGGAAGATGAGAAGGGATGGGGAGCCAGCATCTGCAGTCATCAGCAGGTCATTTGTGACCCTGACCAGGGCTGTTTCTGTGCTGTGACCAGGGTGGAAACCAAACTGAAATTTATCGAAAAGGTTGTTTTGTTTGAGATGATCCTGAAACTGTGCGGCAACTACTTTTTCCAGCACCTTGGAAAGAAATGGAAGGTTGGAGATGGGCCTGTAGTTGGCAAAGACTTCTGGGTCTAGGGAGAAATGGTCTGATAACAGCTGTTTTCAGTGTTTATGGAACATGGCCTGCCTGGAGGGAGTGGTTTAATACATTTGTGATGAGGGGACTTATGGCAAGGAGGTTGGATTTTAGCAGTGCTGTGGGGAAGGGGTCCAGGGCACAGGTGGATGGTTTCATCTTTTTGATGATGTCCTCAACCTCTCGCTGTGAGATGAACAAAAAACTGTTGAGAGGTTGGGAAATCGCAGGCTGTGGGTTGGCACTCAGGACAGGCAGTGTGGAGAAACCGGATAGCAAGGACTGGATGGTGTCTACTTTTTTCTGAAAAAAAGGAGGAAATTGTTTGACCTCTCTTCTGTGGTTTCTGAATAAGAGTGAGTTTGCGGTTTTAAGATGTCATGTATGGTAGAGAAAAGTTGCTTGGAGTTGCCAGGGCTCTTGTTGATAATGTTGGAATACAACTGTAAACGTGCTCCTCTCAAGGACCTTGCCTAGGACTTCTGATGTTCTCAGTAGGCCTGCCAATGAACAATGAGTCCTGAGGCCTTCACGTCCAGCTGTTTTCATCTGACGGAGTTCGTGGGTGTACCAGGGGGCTGAGCGTAAGAAGCTGACAGTTCTAGTTTTGACAGGGGCGTGGAGGTCTTGGAGACTGCTCAGAGATTACTTGTAGAAGTCAACCGACTCTGTTACTGAGGAGAAATCAGCAGAAGAGAGATGTTGGAGGTCAATGATTAAGGTGTCTGGGTTAATCTTTTTAAGGTCCCTATAGCAGATTTGATGCTTGTCTTTGGTGTGTGGGGAAAGAAGTAACAGCTCCATTGAGATGGCCTTGTGGTCAGACACACCCAGATCAAATGCCAGAAGGTTGTTAATGGAGGCGGAGTTGGAAATGACCAGGTCCAGTGTGTGCCCCTTGGAGTGCGTGAGGACATCAACATGTTGTTGGAGGTTGAGGCAGTCCAGTAGTTGCAGAAACTCAGCTGCAAGGGGGTAGGAAGGGTTGTCAACATGAATATTAATATCTCCAAGTATAGTAATGTTGGCAGAAGTGTTGCAGAGTGTTGTGAAAAGGTCTTGTATCTCTGAGATGAAAGCTGAGTTGGGTTTGGGGGGCAGGTAGATAAGGAGCATCGTCATGGGGAAGGGCGGTTTACATTTAAATTTTAGGCATTCAAATGAGGACAGTGTAGGCAGGGGGAGGGGGAACAGCTCTATGTTCTGTCGGTGTATGACAGCTAGGCCACCACCACGACCAGTGCTGCTGGCTCTTTCCAGCAACAAACGCCAGCGACCTCTCATCTCTCTCACACCAACGGAGTGAGAAAACTAACCAACTAACCAGTATCCATAACCTTTTTGTTATAAGCAGATGCCTGGAATGTTTGCTGAGTTACCTCCTTGAACACTGAACTTGTGTGTGTGTGTGTGTGTGTTTGTTTGTGTGTTTGTGTGTATGCGTGTGTGTGTGTGTGTTTCCTGTGACATTCTCACTGCTCTCCAGAGTAATGGCTGTCTTGAGGATTTTTCTCCATAACAAAGTGATTTAAATGTTGACTCAATTAACCTCAGGACAGACTCTTTAGGGAGACTGGGATGTTTGAAATGGGACTAGAATTATTAAAATATGCATAAAAACCTTTTCTTGAAGAAAGCTTTGTATACTCCACATAGATAAAAACAAAAGAATAGCTCCGGTAGCTAAGTTCAAATGAAGTCGAGATAACCAAGGTTGAAAACAACCATGGGCAATCAAAATGCTGTAAAAACAATAAACCAAAATACAAATGATTCTCCAGTGTTACAATACAACGGATCACACAAGCACACATCAAACAATAATACGTTAACACCCATGCCAATATAAATAAGAACACTTATGAATTAAATTGTGTTTCTGCTCATTTAATTCAGAGAGGGCTCACAGTCGAGGGCTTGCCACCTCAAAAGCTTGAGCTCTCTGCGGAATCGCTTTGAGATTTCAATGTGCTAACGTAAGTCTGGGCCATCCAGCACATTTAGAGCTTTCAAAACAAGCCGCAGAAACCCTGCAGTCCACAAGGGGTCAAACTGAGAACCAGTGAGAGGAATAAAGTAGTAATGAGGTCATGTCATCTCCCTGAGTAGCAAGAGTTGAGAGGCAGTGTGTGACGGCAGCTGTAGGACACAGACAGCAAACCAATAACGTTGAAAGGGTTAGTTACTTACAGATGGTAAAAGATTAAGGTGTTGGTACCGTTATTCAAATGTATAAATATGTCAATAAATGCCTAAAAATGCCCCAAAAGAATCTTAATACACATACTGTATATATGGTATATTTATGGTCTTTATCTCAAAGCCATAAACCATTACCATAAACTGCATCAGTCAAATGCTGAAATTATAGACATTAAGTGAAGCAATGACTGAAAACCTAGAACAAAGTGTGGCTTATTTCTATGACAGGGTGGAATCAAAATGCCAAAAGTCATACCACTGCCAGGTACAGGTACATAATACAAATACAAAGTATGTAGTATTAGCAGTATAAATTACCATTGTTAAATTTTGTAATTCTGCAATGAATAAAACAGAAGAAAGGCTCTCTAAAATGTTAGAGTAAAACTCATTTCATAGAAATCAGAAAGAAATGTACTCTTGAACTACACAAAGCTGAGGCTTTCTATTTCCAGAAGCAAATTATTTAAACTCCTTCTAAACCTACAACATTAGTGCAGACACAAGTCATCACTGGTCAGTGCTGTCTCATGCTGACAGCCGTATGCCTCTTCTCCATTATCTGATCAATCTCTGTGTCAGGCTTTCCATTTCCCACCGGCTGGAAAACTGCTCAAATCATCCTCCAACTCCTAATTCTAACTACAGGCCAATTTCCTTTTTTTCTTCTTCAAAAGATCCTTTGTATTCATCTTTAAAGCAATAACCCTTGGTGACTTTCAATATGGTTTCCAACCATTACCATATATGTCGAAATGATTATGATTATCATTTATTGAACAAATGAGCACCTCACTAAAAAAAGGTCATGCAACTGGAACAATTTCTCCTCATATCTATCTAACTGATTTCCGTTGAATAAAATTGGTCATCTAACATCTACCCTTATAGCTTATGGGAGTTCCACAAGGCAGTGCTGAGGGTCCTTTATTCTTTCTTCTGTAAATCAATAACCTTCCCAATGTGTGTAAATGTGATACTAATGGTACTGTAATGTTTCTCTCTTACTCAAAACATGATTCAAATTCAAAACTCCTCCAAGAAAATTGTATGTGTGCATTTTCAATCCCGTAATGAATGTATATCATGCCTGACCCTTTTAATATCGCAAATCATCAAACAAATAATAAACTTACAATCGCAAAAAACCTTTGGGGTGTCCATCTGGGAGTGCCCCTGGTTTCACATCTCACTCGTAGAAACCACATTTATACAAGGTCAGACCATATTTCCCCCATACTGTCTCAGACACATGCAGATATGCAATCACTATTTAAACAATACCCTACTGTCTTCCAATTTGGTCCCTCGCCACAAAGGAAACCACTGAACCAATAGCAGACATCTACGATAAAGCGTACATGATCCATGGCAACCTTCCTCTTGGACAACACTGCACTGCAGGAACATATCACTTATGCAATATTTACAATTATGGTCAGGGTTAATTTTTCACACATTAGAGCAATAACTTCTATTACACATTCAAACAGACTAAAGCTAAAGCTGAGAGTTAGACGTGTGTGACACAAATGTTATGATAGTTCCATATAGTGGAATATGTATTTTGATATTAAGGACCCTATAGGCAAACAACTGAATGAACACTGGAAGTAGACAACATCAGCTGTCTGTGACCACCAGACCAAAAAAGGCCACAGCATCGAGTGGGAAGGGCTCAAAGTCATCGACAAAGTGTCAACGGACGGCCGGCTTAAGGTCAAGGACTCCATCCAATAACAAAGAACATTCTTGGCAGGGGTTACGAGCTCAATTTCATCCCTATACAGTATATGACCACTTATCTTGTGACTGAAGATCCTTTCTTAGGTCACAAGAACAAACTCCATTTGCTGATGACTGTGTGACATGATCGACAGCTCTGACATAGACAAGTGGATCCTAAAGTCGAGATTATTTTGTCAATCATACTGTTGAACTTCAAAGTACAAAGAGTTCAGGAAGTAGATCTAATTGTAGGTTACGTGTAAGCTTCAATATGGCTTTTTTTCAGTGGGAATTGTAGTTTGGCAAAATCACTTTTAAATTGCACAACAAACACTAAATGCAGTAAATAATGCAATCATAATTAACCTGATTCACTGTTGTCATCTCCAGGACAGGTTGTGCATTTTACAACAAATAACATGAAATGCTTAACTTTTTCTCTCTGCTTCTCTCTTTGCAAATCTGCTTTAAAAATCCTTTCTGGATCCAAACGACCTTAGTTGTTTTTGAACCAATTTCTACTGTTGCCCTAACTAACCTATTATGTATATTGTAAATGTTAAAATGAGTTATACTGAAAATAAATTAAATATATTAATTAAACAACTTGTTTGATTATTGCATTCTGTTGTATTCCCTGCATCATTTTTTCATCATAAAACAGTTGATAAATAATGGTTAATGTGGCTCGGGAGAGGGAGGCTTGGTGTTCCCTGCTGGAGCTGGAGGACAGTCATACTTGTTTTGAGCGACCGCCGATGCAGATGACGCATTGGCAGAGCAGCTTGAGGTCATCTCCCCACTGAGCTTTCAGCACCTCCTATAGCATATACAGATGGGTGACAGTTTAGTTCATTTTCCTCCTCATCAAACCATTCAGTGACTCCTTGCTTTTTGAACCCTTTTTCAAAGTCACTCATGTTTTTGAAGTTCCACTGGAACTGCTCAGTGTTGTATGCCACAGATGGGGTGTCATTTGTGCCATGCAATTGAAGCATTTGTTATGTTTCTCCAGTAATATAAAAACCCTACAGCTGTAGAGCTAAAAAAAAAGAGCATTGGGTTTTGAAAGAAGGTCAAGGCCATTTTAAGCTGCCAATTTTTGTGTTTTCTTCAAACGAAAAAAAAAAAAATCCCTTTTTGTGTCCTTCAGGTTGTTTAACAAGTTTGCACTTGGGATCACTTCTTCTCTGCGACAATTCAGATTGATTGTGTTTGGAATGTCTTGTTAAGTTTTTCTAAGAGTGTTCCTACTGCCACACTACAAATTATAATTTTAGAATTATTGAATAAAACACAAAAAAACATCAGCAACCAGCTGCTCTTGTTGGACCCTCTACATTGTATCATTTCATGAAAAAGATTAGTCTGTTACTACCAACACATCCTGCTAATTGGAATTTACTATAATTTAGCTGCCTTTGTAGGCTATTTTTCTGTATTTAGCCTACAAGTGGCAGACAAAAAAGGGGTAATAGCTTAGATGAAGTCAATGACACCATCAGATCCATAAAACAATCATTGTTTTTCTAACCTGTCAGCCTCAATGATCAAATCAGTGAATAGTATTTATGGTTAGGCTACTTGAGCCCTCCCAAAAATAATTATACAGTTTAATACACATTGTAGATGCGTAAATGTGGTAAAATGCTAAACTGCCATAATTTCGAAGAAGAAGAGTTTGCAGTCTGCAGTTCATGCAGCTGGGCGTAAGCGGGACCCCAAAGCGGAACGTCTGACCTTTCTGTTCAGGTAATAATTAATGTGACAGGACTGGTATGACGTCTAAGTTACACACTTAAGTGGAATTTGCTAGCTAGGTAGCGTTGAAAATGGACTTTGCTAAATGGTTGTCTTCCCTAAGTATTCACCAGCTAATATGTTAGCGATAACTGCTGCACTAGCTAAAGTTGCAGCGGGGCTAACACCTCAGCGGCTAACATTACATTACAGTAACAGTGGACAGGTGCAGCTCATTAACTCTCCTGCTCCACTTCCACCGGCTACTTTTACCTCGACTTTTGCCACTGTTGCCATTATTAGAATTTACTAGCCAAACCAAGATAGTAACATCTTTAGTTAACGTAACACTATCTTATACTAGCTTATACATTAAAACTTGTTGTTTTCTTTATTGCCACATGAGAAAACTAACGCTAGTTTTCCATTCTCGCTGAACACCATGGAGCCATGTTTACCTCGCGGAAGGCCCAGCTGGTCAGAGAGAGAGAGAGATAGGGAGAGAGAGAACTTCAAGAAGAGCACTAATGACTGTAAAAATGTTATCGTCACACATCTCAGCGCCGACACTCGCCGCCTTCAGCTATTTTAGAAGGTGAGTGAAGCTTATTTTTAACCCTTGGCAACACTGGTCTTTTGTTCTGCTGCAGAAAATAATCTGTGCTTGACTCACGTCCGCATCTGTCTTCTGCGTTTAGCAAACTTGTCGCTGTCCTTGGTTCTGAATCGTGGGTGTTATAAAATAGTTTGTATTATGTTATAAATGCACAGGCAGTGTGTTTTTTTTCTTTCTGTGGTGTGCTTTGTATTCATGAACGTTAGTTCTGGTGTGGTTCTGAATGCCATTGAACGCCAGGAGGCTTGATCATTTCTTCTTGTACAACAAGAGACTGAGACTATCTATCTGTACATCTTGTTGGTCATGCAGTTGTTTTCTGTGTGACCCCCCTCCGTGGAAATCTGAATGGTAATCAGAATTATTCTGGTGCTGACACTCCATTGTGTATAGATGTTGGGTTTTTGGCCTGGATTCAGCCTGGACTGGCTTAAATGAAACCAGGGAGAACGGCCGTTGGTCTAGTGCAAGCTAGTGATAACAAAGACAAATAGTAAGCCATGGCGCCACACTACTGTTCAATAATCTGTGGATGTTGGGGATGCTCTCTAGGAGAGAAATGTGGACTGACAAAAATCCTTTCAATCAACTGTGCAATCAAGTGATAACCATTAAATCACTAGTGTTTTATTGTATGAGTGGTTCATCCAGTTACCAGGCTACAATTCAGGCTATTTTATCTTGTTGTTGCTCTGTGAGTTGTCTTAAAACCCCTTTCAAAACAATGTGATCTACAAAAAAATGAATTGTGCATATGGGTTTATTAATTTCCAGACAGATATTTAACAATTTTGTAAAACCCCAGGATATGCAAAATGAGTCTGACAATGTTATAAGGGTACAACGCTAAATTAAACTGTTCATTTTTTGCCTCACTAGATAAAGAGCACTGTTAAATGTTGGCATTTGAAGAAAATAGGTAGCCTGGTTGACACCAGACCCTTCTCAGTTGGAAACGGGCCTGACTGGGTTCTTGGCCAGACTGACTTGCAGAGCAAATCTTAAATTTGCCGGACATTCGTCAGGGTTTCCCCAGGCTAGCAAATTGGTGCCGCAGAATCCTAAACTGACGCGTCAGATGATTTGTTACGTAGCACCATCTGAGAAGCTGTCATCAAAAACTGTTTGGAAAAGGGCAAGCACTTTGCAATATTTCTGAGACACGTAATTCTGCAGTAAAGATTCTTGCTTGATCTTGTGATATGGCGAGAATCTAGCTGCCGTGCAAAGTAAGCAGAAACATGCATGTAGGGAACACTGAAGGTACAGATTAAATTATTGGCACTTTATCAAAGATGTTTCATTAATATTAAAGTTACGAATATGTGTATTAACTTTCCCAAATTGACTGACAAACAAAACGGGGCACCACCCTGGAATCAGGGACCAGTAACTGAACTGTGAAAACAGTCACATTGGTGGTGTTCTCTTTGGAAATACAGATCTTAATTAATTTGATTAATTTATCTCAAATTTATAAAGTGAACGAGAAGGGTGACATTTCGAGCACTGACCTGTTCAACCAGCTGTTACTGCAACATATACACAAATAATTACAAACTGCTCTAAGTAAAATATAATTTATATACCTTCCAGATTATGAATTGCCAGTAATTGAATCTGTACCTTCCCCAATTACCAACATCCAGTTTGCATATGATTAAAAAACAACTTTTCTTTTTAAATTGCTAATTACTGTATGTAAATTAGAGCTGCAAATGCTGCTGCACGAATGACTCATTAAATTTGTAAAACGGCTTTATATACCATGATGTATACAGGAACACTGCTTTGGCCTAGAGGAGCAGAGACCATAAGTAAACCATTGCCAACATCAACTTGAACTTGTTAGCTATAAGCTATAAGTCAGCATAACATATAGTATGATAGCCACATCAGGTTAAACACATAGGGTCTGGTTCTAACTGAGAAAAGAGTTGTTTATGGTTACAAAAAATGATTACACTGCACAGCAATGTTTGAATTTTTAAAGTTGGTGCTATTGCCGAAGGCAAACACTAAGGCAAGTGCTACGACAGGTGTTTACAGAGGCTACAGTACTTACAGCAACATTATGTAACTTATGTAAGACACATGCACACAAAGTCCACTATGCAAGGTAGATGGTTGTTTTTAATTTATGTATTTCATGCTTCAAAAATGTCAGGGGAGGAAATTCATGATTGCATTCAGCCTTATCTTGAGAGCATCAAAATATCGAGCATACTGTTGTTTGATTTTACAATAAAATTGGTGAACTTTGAAGCTTAAAATTAAACATTGTAAGCACTCAGAGAGACTTTATCAGCGGGATGGTAGCGTGTGTGACCAGTGTAACAAAGATGACTGTTTTATTATTTATTCCTTTTACATTTTTCAAAGATTCAAGGCATCAGTTTTCTCCTGTACCCTTGCACGGTTTAGCCTTTGAAAGCATATAGGTTTTGAATAGCTGAGCCAGTTGTGATGATAGAGTTTTTTTGTAAGGTTGGATATGTCCTTCACTCAATAATTTTTTAGACTTGTTCACATTAATGCTTCTCTTTTGCTACTATTTCCAACTGTTTTGTTCATTTTTTATAATTTAGTCTTATGGCACCTTGACAACACCAGTTTTTTTTTGCGGCCCTTCTACATAACAGGTCAACTTGGTATTTGAGTTTAAATTTTTCGACTAAAGCGAGAAGTTCTTCTGATGCTGTGTAGGTGTTAGGATTCTCCTGAGATCCTGACTTTAAAAAAACCTGCTAAATCTGTACCTCAAGTATAGCGCTGGAAGTGGCGGTCATCCAGATGTAGCGTTTACTTCCTGGAGAAGGCAGTGAAATTCACTGTGCTTTTTGCTTCAACGTATGATATTATTACCCAGACACAATGCTGTTTGATTTTACGTAGTGGTTGATTTGGTCATAACGATGACGGACAGAACAGTTGGTGTCTACATGTAGAGCTCTGCACCGGTGGGATGCCACTAAACTGACACAAATATTTGCAATGCTCCAGTTTGAAAGCGCCATTAGTCTAGTTAGATATTCAAATGTCATGGTTTGTTGTTGTTAGTTACTAGTACATTAAGTCAACCTCGTACTGTGTTTGATAAAATCTCCAGAATTTTAGTCAACCAAAACTTGACCAAAACTCTGGGGATTTTAGTCCATAACTACTTTGGTATAATTTGAGTCAAAGAAAACTTAACAATTTCAGTTAAGGCTGGGCGATGTAGAGAAACACAATATCACATTGTTATTGTGACAATGTTGTAGGGTTGACCAGTGGTGCCTTAACAAAGTATTCAAACAATGAGAGCTTTGATAAATCATCATTAATGTGGACATAATGACTTAGTTGGTAAAGGCAAATAATAGAACTGCGAGAACGCTGTGGTGAAATTGCATCTCTTTACAGAGTTTTAAACCAGGACAAGATGTCAGGAAAGCGATATAATATCGCTATATTGTTAACCAGCCCTAATTTTCGTATAGTTTTAGTCAATAACACAACTAAGATTTTAGTCTTTTTTAGTCATCAGATTATATTGAACATTTCAATCAATCTAGTCTTGCAAAAGCAAATATTTTGTCATTTTAGTGAAACTTAATTTACACAGGATTGTATCAATATCTGCTGAAAACTACAGGTTATATGATTAAGAAATCAGCATAGTATTTACTTTGAGTCCTCCTGACTGTGCTATGGAAGTGCAGGTAAGGTTTTTTTAATATCCGCACCCACTCACTCCACCGTGTGTTCTATAACAAGGGAGGGGAACGGACTATTGCACGCAATGTTTCTGTAATTTATTAGTAACTTACTCGGAGCGCTGCTTTAACACTTTTTGACCAGCCCGCCAAACCTGCGATATATTTTGTAATTTACAGGTGTGCTGCCAGTGTACTCCTGGCATGGCATGTGCAGCACAGTACTTTTTTTTGGACATAAAGATGACAAGAAGCAGCCAATCCCCCCAGATTTTAGATTACCGCATGTAGGCCTGTCCCCAACTAAGAATTTACATTGTCGAATCAGAATCCTCAAGTCTTGCCTATTGTCGACCGATCGTCACATCATGTGGGACGGGGGGAACCATTAAATAGGGGCATTGACTGCACCAATGAAATATTCAGCTGTGATAAGGTTGTGTGTGTAGCACCTTTTGTATGAAAACCGATTAGGACATAGACATAAAGAGTAGCTTCTTACTGCATAAGTGGCGCAGGCGTGGAGAAAATGAATCAAAAGTTGTTTGGAGCATGCACACGCGTGTCACCCAGACAGTCAGCAGCTGGCATGCACCCTCGGTGACGAGAAGCAGAGCACACACAGCAAAAGTCTGTCCTGCTGCTAGGACACTCGAATTCTTTTACAATCCACCTGTCAAAATGTTATTCCGCCTAATCACAAAGCAGCATACAACACTGCGGCTTGCTGGTCTGGTGTGTAGAATTTGGTGATTATTGGAGCAGACGGATCATGCTGTTGGCTGCACGCTGGATCACGGCTGTGCTCCTGTATTGGGCGGTGGCACACGACTTGCATTTTACGTTGCATAATCTTTGACTATGTCAAAGTGCACCCACACGTAACATGTTCTTTTCCCAGACATTTTCAGTTAAAGATTTAATTCCCTACCGCCAAGATGCTCCCCCATCAATCACAGATCAGGGTTAGACTAGACTCAGCCTGGATTGGCTTAAATGAAACTGGGGAGAACAGGCAGTATATCCAGTGCAAGCCAGTGATAACAAAGACAAATAGCAATCCACGGCGCCAATGGAGTTACTACCATCCAATGATCAGTGGGCGTTTGAGATACTCCAGGAGAGGACATGGGGACTGACAAAAATCCTTTCAATCGACTGTGCAATCAAGTGATAGCGATTAAATCACTTTCTGTGGGACGTTGTCATTGTGTGACTGGTTCATCCATCTTACGCTCATTCGAATGTCTGTTGGTGGTTTTGTGGGCGCACAAATGTACGTGTGGCTGTGCTCCAAGCCTCTAAGGCAGGTTTTATGGCTCTCTGGGAAACAATGTAAGGCATGCTGTATGAAAGCTCCATTTTCTCACTGCAAAGTGGTTTCAACATGGTCGCTGTGAAGCCCTAAGCTTCATCCTAAATTTTATGGACACAATTTTCAATGTTTAAAATGCAAATGACATGAGGTGCAATATCTCCAGTGAATTGTATTAAAACTAAAAATAAATGTTATAAATCAACAAATAATAATGTAATTTATGTATTTAATATAATTATACTGTAAGAAATCTTCGTCAAATGCTTAAAGAGCACTTTGTCATTTATCTTCACACTGTCAATATAGAGTAGTAATTTTTATATGACATATTAAGCAATGCCACAATTTACCAATAGTATAAATAAGATACGATAAAAGCCTATTGAAAATATTGTAATTGACTTTGACTTTCAAACGTTGCTGTGAAATATGCATGTGAAAAAGGTCAGATATCCGTAGGCAGAACCATGTTTCTTTGGAGCCCTAGCAAAACCATTCTGTGTGAACCAAAACAAGTGAACGGCACACCTGTTTTACAGGTCTGTTACAAGGAAAATATTGTGTCTGGTTGTTTCAAATACCTTAGTCAAGTAAGATTTGACCTTTAGCAATGCATTTTGATTCTGAGCCAGCAAGTAAGCTGCACCTATTGCCAGTGTTGCTATGACCATAGTCTTTTTTGTGAACACAAGTTTGGAGGAAGGTGTTTGCTCTGCAGTTTGACTGTGCTGCATTGCTTCGTGCTCATCCTGCGTCAGGGTCATTGGGCAGAGTTCAGCCAGTACTTCCAGGGCTGCTCGCTGACCAGCTTGTACAGCACCACTCATGTATCCACACCACAGGGTGGCTGTCTCTGTGCCCGCCCAGTGGATCCTGCAAATCAAAGAAAATCAGTTAGCTGTATACTAAACACTAAGCACTGTTGCTGTTTGAATACATATTCATGTTATCCTCTTACTGAAGTAGTTTCATCCCTTTTACCACATTTATATAGCCTCTTAAGACAATAACCCTCAGTTATCAGTTTAAATGTGTGAAGCTGTGGACTAGAGGATTTTTATTTTGACAAACTGATACAGTTTTCCCTCTGTTAGCTTTGACTCTCCATGTCTCTGTACATACTCAGCAAATGAGGTTTAGCCTGTTCAACCCTGTAGGGGTTGCTTTCTAGAAAAGCACAAGGATGACTTGTGTACTTCTGCTCCATGTTATAAACACTATGTCAAAGATTTCTTAGAAACCTGTTAGTTGTTGTTTTCTCAGAGCTCCAGTCCATTGGTTATCAGGCCAAGACTAAAGAGACTAGTAAAGAGATCATTCCTTGGTCCGAGAAACCACTTCACAGCACTGTAACAATGTGGGGAAAAAGGAGAAAACTGTACTGCTAGTTTAGCAAAAAGTAAAGGCCGCTGTTCTAGGATACAGACGGAGGGGCTGGTCTTTTGGCTAGTTTTTATTCTGGTTGGGAGTTGGGGCCGAGCCAAAGCCCACCTTGAATGATGTGCCCTTTTAATGTTAGCCCTCCATGGGCTACTCTTCCTGTTGAGGACAGAGAAGCAGAGGTCATAACAAAAGAATATGAATATGAATATGAAAGATTCCTAGCTTCTGTCCTCATCTGACTACCCTGGACCCTCCAATAGATGTGATCAAATGTGATAGCATGCTCTAAAAGAATAGATGGACACTTTGATTGGGTGATGTTTACTGTACAGAAAGTACCAATTTCTTCAAGTCAGTTATTCAGTAGCTAGTGTTATTGTATTGAATGCTTCTGAATCTGTTTGCCTTAAGGCAACATGCTAACAATGTGGAGAGCATATGGAGAGAGAGAGACTAAAAGAAGTGTGTAGGGGAGTATAAAGTTAGAGGCAACGTTATGTTCCACTAATTCACCATTCAAGGGATAGTGTTCGCTTATAGCAGATTACTGCTCTTTTATTTACCAGCCCATCATCCTTGCTTCAAGGCTCCTCTACTTTACCAGCCCCAAACTCTGTACATCCATCAGAGGAAAGGAGAAGGGCTCCCTTTTAGCACCTTTTAATCTGGCCAGGATCCTTGATGATTAATGTAGGTTATCTGAACTGCAGAGTTAGGCCAGGATCAGATAGAGCGTGTTTTATCAGCCTGGGGTTGCTTTTTGTAATTATTTTCAATGAGAATTGAGCATTTTGCTCGCTGCTTTTGAGTTGCTGATCTTTTGCCTTGTTAAGCTTTTGCAGTTGCGCTCTAAACGCCTCAAGTTTAAAAAACTTCAGAGTGGAAAACCCGTAATGTCATTTAACTTCACAGCAAAGTAACCATTGACTGAGGACGGGTGATTCGGTGGTTGCCTAGAAAGATGTATTCTTCAGGAGTCAGGAGTGAACACAGGATCAGTGTGTGCCAAAGTTGCAGTGAGAAATGTTCAGGAACAGGAAGAGATGCTACTTTAGAGAGGCTTCGTTAGAGTTTCATCAGTAGAATATCCCAAAAGAAGCCCTCAGAATATAAGACCTTTTAGCAACATGTTAACAAACTTGGAGTTGGTAATGCACACCACCTGCCACTGAGAGGTCATGGGGTGTGCGGGTGTAAGACCTTGTAACACATGGTTATACACTTTTGTTTTAGGGGCTCTCTAACATAGTCATACAGCAGTGACTCAACTAAGAGTGCAACAAAGCCAATGTTCACTGAGGAACCATATTCAAATGACAATGAAAAAGGAGAGCAATGTATTCACTGAGTATGGTAATAAAAATTGAAACAGGTTTATAGGGAGAAATCAATCAGCACAACCATTACAGTGACATGCATAGCAGGTGGCAGTAAACGGTATAATGATCAGAAGGATTATACTGAGAAGAGCTTGTCAGATTAAAAAAAACACTTTGTGGTCTTGATTGAACTTGATTGGTGTCTTGTTTAAATAGGTGGTTATAAGATGAGTTAAAGAGTGCACAGTTTTCTGTCTCCCCCAATGAGGAATTTTAAGTAATGAAAACAACACTGTCAGCGCAACCACATGACATAGCCTTCCCTGATTGCGCACGCGCCCTCACCCCTCCTCCACACAGTTGCTAGTAGCCAAGGAGGACATAGACGATCAAACAAACATGATGAACTCTTCAGAATAACTAATTATCTTAACTTGAATTTCTGCGCAGGAATGTCATTGGACGACAAAATCTTCTGAACAGCCATACTGAGAAATACAGAGAGAGTTGTGCACTTAAGCTTTAAAGGCACCCATAGAACTTATGCAATTCTTTGTTTTTGGAAAACTGTTGAGAAAGATAAAGCATGTGAACATGGTGGACTACCTTAAAAGTCTCAAACATTGAGGATTTTCTGAATGCATAAGTGTAGAATTAATCCCATCTGTAAAACCAAGAATAAAGATAAAAGAATCCCTCTGAGCTAGTGGGATATCATTTGACCTCCACTGTATACAAACTGTTCTGCTGTGTTAAATTTTATCACATTTCCCAATGGGCTGAGTCAGATACTATAACAGCAGATGAAAAAAATGGATTTAGAAAGGAACCGGTCTACATTGTCACCCTAAGTAAAATACAGACTGTAGGATGATTAAACTTTCTTTCTATTCCATCATGAACCATGAGCAATTGATCAAAGTGACTAAAAGCATTTTCTGAAATGAACTGGTATTACTTATTCTTAAATATAATGATATGCCTGTATGTTGAAAAATGAAGTGTTGCATAAACTGTCTGACAGACAAAATGGTAGTTAATAGTTGAGAGACACAAGGCTTCATTTTATCCCTCTTGCTTCTATGCTTTTACATTCTCTAATGCAGTATGTCCAGTGTGTCCTTTAGTATATAGTAGTAGTACACTGACGTGTGCATATTAGCTATACATTTCCCCTTTTAGCCTGGTTGTCTTTAAAGATATTGTGCGTAGTTTCTAACTCCCCCAGGAGGAATTCTAAGTAATGGCAACAACAATATCGGCACGTCCACATGATACAAGCCTTACGGGATCACGCGCACACCCCTATACCCTCCTCAAGGCAGTTGCTAGTAGCCAACGAGGAAAGGGGGACTAAAAATAAAAGATGGAGTCTTCAGAAGAGGTAATCATCTTCACTCAAATTTCTGCGTGGAAGAGTCACCGGACAAAAGAATCTTCTTAACATAGCAATAGTGACAAATGCAGAGAGAGTTGTGTGGAGCTGACAGCCTTGTATCAACTCGTTTGGAAATGGCTTGAATGTAACGGACATTTGTTAATATCAAAAAGTTACGCACTAAAGCTTTAAATTCTGAACCGGATTTGTAGTTAAATATAACTAAATATTTCTATATAACTAGTCTAAATCTAGAGCAGCACCTGTAATTTTTATGACAACAAAGCAACTATATAAACTCACTAATAGCTCACTGGAAACAGTCTAAAATGTCAATAAAATAAATAGTATTCCTGACATTCTGAGTGAAGTTTAGAAAGAATGAAGATTAAAGAGATTTGTCGTAGGCATCAGTCAGTATCATGAAGGTTGTTCATCCTAGCCACTGTCCTCCCTCTGCGCCGATCTGAAGATGTCTCATCATCTCTTTTAATGGGAAGACGAGAAGGAAACCTATGGGTGACATCACAGAAATTGCTCCGTATTTTAAACAGTCTGTGAGGAGCAATGCAGGACACTCCATTTATAAATATAGCATTTTAAATGCTACATTATCAGCAACTAGTCTTAGGGTTACTTAAGAGGCAACACGGCTTTGTGTTCTCTAATAAATATTTCATGCAGTTAACATACCAGACATAATTTAGTTTGAATGAAAACGCCTGGTGTTCTTCTCCATTGTTTTTGGAAGAAGAAAATTACGGGAGTAACTTTAAAACAGCTTTAAAAGTGACTTTTCTTTTCTTTCTTTTTTTTTTAAATAGGTGCGTGAGTTGGATTTAATTTATTCCTATGTGAAGTGTGGTTTACAAAGATTTAGAAAATTGTTAAATTTAAGAATGGAATTTGGTGTGGTGTTTTGTTACCTTGTAGAGCTATATTAAAAAGGGGAAATTAGTTTGGTTTTTCTTTTAGTAATTTGCAAAATAGTTTTAAAAAACAGATAATATTTGGATACTGCCTGAATAAACGTGATATTTTTTACTATATATATAAAGTGTTTTCTCTATGTTATGTTGATGCCGACCTGCCACGGTACAATTTCTGCCGTCATGGTATAGGGCAGACACACAACAGGGTTTCCGCTATGTACACAATGCACCCGCACTCCTTCAGCTGTTTATGAAAAGTCCTAAAGTTGTAATTATACCCCTCTGCAGAGCTGTCTGCTCCACTGAACTCAAGCAAACTGTCACCCGCCGTCTCTCCTTGAGCAACTGGAACAGTGACAGGGCGTCATCACTCTCAAAGTCATGGCAACCAAGTAAACAGGGCGATTACTTGTCCATCAATCTTAGGCAAAGTGACAAACGGGGGTCACGTGGGTCCCGTGAAATATGACAGCTACAGTTTATTGGAAAATAGCATTGTGGACACTGAATTTACTGTTTATCGGACCCCAGATGAGACAAGAAGCTAACGTTAGCGAACGCAGCGGTCCCTCTGCCTCCCAGCTGTAGGAGACGCGTTATTCCTCCGACGTTAGTGAGGGTTAGGGTTTGGACGCTGAGGACAAATAGAGGCTAGAGTTCGAATGCAGAATTAACAAAAGGTTTAATGAAACCGCATGATGAAAATGATATGACAAAGACAGTAAGACAAAAAAACAACAACACTGCAGGTGACAGTGGTCTGGACGAGATGTTCCTTCTTCAGAGACATATTGAAGACACACATATATTCCCTGCTTCTGGGGCAGGTTCCTTTTCACCTGGTGTATTTAAACCCATTGTCATTTGTCTGTCGTTGGCATGGTAACATGTTGAGTGCATCTCAGTGGCTGTCTTGCTGCATGAGAAAAGTACCGCTAACAAAGTTAGCTCTAACATGCATGTTGGGGGTTCCTCCCGGACAGAGATCAAAAGCTATCCTGTGAGGGTCAGTTTTACCTTACTCTTACAGAGATAAACATTTCTATTGTTCTTTAGTCTCAACACAGCAGGGGTGGCTCCCAAATGGCTGGAACAGTAGTTACCCATACTGTGGGGCAAATGTGTTTTTTCCAAATGTTAAATGCCAGACGGGACCAGATCAACAACTTTTACAAGGTTGGGTTGGTGTTAAGCAGTGGAATGCTATTTAAGACTAGATCAGTATTGAATCAATCTGGCTGCAGAGTAGGCCTATACATAAAACAGAAGTACATTGTCTACAGAACATTGTTTTTAACTTTTTAAATACAACAGAGGCGAAAAAGAAAAACTGCACGCTGTTTTCAGTAACATTAATTACTAAAAACAGCCCTGGTGTTTCAGGATGAGGAGCAGAGTTGTTGCTGCCCTTCAGCGAAGGACTAATCCTGAAATAGCTGAATGGTTGCAAACTTATCAGTTAGGTGCCATAACTAGACTTATGGCACATAATTTTCCCTCTCTACACTGTTTTCTGAAAGAGTAAAATAAAGAAACCTGATACTGTTGCACAAAACAAAGTTCATATAAAACTAATACCCGAGTTTTAAAACATTTTAAATGTATTCTCTTTCACTTTGTATCAGGGGCTGAATGAACTAATCGTTCTCTGTTGGTAGTGTCCATACAATGTGAGGAACGGCACAGACAAACAAATTTTTAGTTTTGAAAACAAAGCAACTCTTGAGTCATTGCAGTTTATTCAGCATGCGTTTGGGAGCAGCTGGGAGGAGGCCTCGGGGAAGACCCAGGACTAAGTGGAGGGATTAAATCTCCTACCTGGCCTGGGAACGCCTCGGGATCCCCCAATCGGAGCTGGTTAATGTGGCTCGGGAAAGGGAAGTTTGGGGGCTCCTGCTGGAGCTGCTCCTCCCGCGACCCAATACCGGATTAGTGGACGAAGATGGACGGATGGCATTTGGGAGTTGTTAACTTAGTAAAGCACGAACCCATTGGGGTTAGCCTTTCTTTCCTTTTTCATTCTTGTGTCTACTCTTTGTTACCACACCAGTAGTCAATGGCCTCCTATGTAAAATAAAATAAAATAAAAATAAAAAATCTCACATACTGAGTACTGAGGCATAGTATATCCACTAGGGCTGGGACGATATGCTTTTGATACATGGGTGCTGATTCAATTTGTATTGCGTTTTTCATTTATTGCTTATCTAGAAGTACTGCTATACGATAGTATTGAGTTTTGCAATTGTAATATATTATATTTGTATATCACATTTGTACTTGTTTACAAAAAATAATGCACATTACATGTCCGTCAGTCTGACATTTAATTAATTTGTATAGAAGTACATAACTTGTATTTTCTGCTTGTGGTCTGTTTAGCTGGAAACGGATATGATGTAGTCAACGGTACCATATAAACAGTAAATATTTGAGTTAATCATTGGTAAAAAAATAAATAAGAAATATCTATTCTGGAAAGGAATCGATTTTAAACGTGTCGAAATAAATCATGATACATACGTGAATTTATTTTCCCCCAACCCTAATATCCACCTTGGACTACTACTGGTGTTATAAAAACAACTGTGGTCAATATTAAGATATATATATATACTAACCCAAACCAAATCTCATGATCTACGACACTCCGTCACCCTGGAGTCCACCGCGCTGGTAATTACATTATGTTTGAAGCACCGGCAGCATTTCTGTCCACCAAGCATGGGCTTGTCCTCATCACACGTGCTGGATTTGTGTCACGGTCACAACATGTCCTTGAGGATCCATTTTCTATATGGGGTAGGAATGCGGATAAGGGCTACCGCCCCATACCGCTGTTTGAGTCACGTTATGTAATGAGCTTTCTCCGCTCCCCACGGACTTAATGTCATTATGAAAATGCATTACCTGCGTCCTCCTCCCCCACCTCCTGTTCTCATTCGTTCAGCTCCATCCCTGAACAGGCAATAAGAAATGGATAATAGGACGTTTTCCTATGAGAACACCACTGCTGTTGACCTTCTGCCATTTCGTTAGAACTGGACTAATGTGTATCACCGAAGGCATAATCACTCCCACGACTCATGTCAATGATCTGTAGGCATTGTTTGCCAGTGAGTAATACCTGGTTGGGTAAAGTGCACACATTTTTTTCTAAGGTATAAAAATAGCAAGATCATCCAGCAACCACAATTAATATATCTCATACTGTCATCTAGTGTACAATGATACAATTTACTGAACTATAAACTCAAAACTTTAGCTCTTAAAAAGATTGATATCAACAATTTAGAAACTGTCCCACCGGTTGGCTGAACTACATTCCTGAACCCCCCCCTCCCTAAGTCTAGGAGGAAGGAAAGGTGTGACACTGTGGTGTATTTGTCATCATTGGGGGGATTACCTGCCACATGGCTTCCTCAGGCTCGGGTGGTAATATGTTAGCAGACCTGGTGCCATGACATTAACAGGGCAGCCCCCGCTGTAGGCTTCCTTAGCCCAATCCTGTAAAGCAGAACAGTAAAATGACTTAACATTTTAGTATTTCATAACATAGGCCAAAAGCATGGCAAACTGAATCTAATATTATCCCATTATATACCCATTAAAGAATTGTATGTATTTATCACATTGCTTTATTCTAACATGTAGTTAAATGTAAAAGTAAATGTAAGTAAAAGTTTAAGCTGCCTTGCCAACATCTCTTTTAAAATGTTGATGCAGATGAGTGGAATGAAATCCTTTAGCTGGTCATAAAAATCAAGTACAGAAATAATTAGTAGACACATAATAAGGAACTCACTGATACCCATTGCCTACTATGATAAATATGTCCCCCAGGCCTTACCATCAATTTATCAACTTTGTTGTCTTCACCCAGCTATGAGTTGTTGTTGTTGTTGTTGTTGTTGTTGTTATTCTATATTATTATGTTCCCATTGAGTCTTAACAAAAGTGAAATTGTGATGTCTCCCTTAACATCCCTCCCCCTAATTTCCTAAGGACAATTTTTTGTTTTAATTCTGTCACCAGTGAAGTAGTTCGGGGACTCTCTGCATGACTAATGTGCTGTTTCACAATCGTCCTGTGTGTGCTGTGCATCATTCAATCATTTAAAGTAGCTATTTTGTATAAATGCGACGCATGGGCATGTAAATGGACTGCATTTATAAATCACCTTTTCTTACCTCACTGGACGAAGACCTTTTACAATTTGTCTCTCATGTACAGTAGATATGTTTACATGGTCAGTCTTGTTTTGGTCAGGATAATGTTATAAGCATATGTGGTCCACATAGCACGGTTAATGTGGTTTAACAGTTGCATTACTGGAATAAAAATGTTGAGGTAATAAAAATGTGACAATCACAGTAATCGCAATAAGTCTTTCCTTAACCCACGTTGGTATGGACGCTCACTTAGGAAATCCTCCTGTGGGTTGTATCAGAGGGTAGGAACAAACCACCTATGGTATTGTATGGGTTGGAAGACTTGTTGCCTACTCTGTTACTCTATGAATAAATCAATTGGATTCAGTTTTTCTGACAGATATGAAAGCTTTTGCAACACAAAATAGCTTTCCTCTCTGGAATCCAAACCATGAATTTTGGCACAAAAAAAATTCTGCCCTGAAACCAAATTATTGTTTTATTACATTAGACATCTGCCTCTGAGCTCCTTACTTTCTCTTCATAGTGGAGGAAAGATGCAGCTTCAGGACCTAGGTATTTGACCAGACTGGAAATCACAGCTTTTCTTCTCTCCCCATCCTGCAAACAAAAGAAAATGTTGGTTCCAACATGGTACTTTACACTTGCTCATCACTCAGAAATATAACAGCACGATGCAAAAATATGAATGCAAATTCAAGAAACCAATCCCAGCTGGACAAAGGAAGCAGCAGTCAATTTGAATAACTCGAGCGTGGTCAGCACATGCTCCTGGTTGGAATAGTTCACATGGTGAGTTATGTACAGAGCAGCTGAGGCCTAAGGACCAAAATTACAGATCACCATAAAACATGCTGACAGATGTTGCAAAACTGTCTAAGATTCCTTATCTGCATGTCACTTTACCTTCGCTCTCAGCACACCAATAATTTGAAGCAGACATTTAATACACTCCTTACAGAATTGCACCAAACACTAATACTGAAACACCTCTCCCTTCTCATTAGATCAGAACCCCAAAGGGGTGTTCACTTAGTGCGTGACTTGGCCCCCCCCCCCCCCCCTCCTCCACACTGTCACATAATGACAACCACACATACGCAATTTTAGGCATTACATTAATGATATTTAATATTTAATCCTTGTCTCCTATATAAGTGCATTGCATTTTTTTAAATAACGGTATTGAAACTGATGTTGTTACTATTTTTTAAGACCCTGCGGAAACGCTGTTGGATGCTGTCCTCCTCTACTACTCTTTCTTCAATACCGAACAAATCTATCTCTTTCTCTCCCTGACAAAGCCTTTCTTGAGCAGCACTGGTTAAAGCTTATAGATATGTTTATATGTACAGTGGTGTGAAAAAGTGTTTGCCCCCTTCCTCATTTCCTGTTCCTTTGCATGTATGTCACACTTAAGTGTTTCGGAACATCAAACCAATTTAAACAATAGTCAAGGACAACACAAGTAAACACAAAATGCAATTTGTAAATGAAGGTGTTTATTATTAAAGGTGAAACAAAATCCTAACCATCATGGCCCTGTGTGAAAAAGTGATTGCCCCCCTTGTGTAAAACATACTATAACTGTTGTTGTCCACACCTGAGTTCAATTTCCTAGCCACACCCAGACCTGATTATTGCCACACCTGTTCAAAATCAAGGCATCACTTAAATAGGAGCTGCTTGACACAGTAAGGTCCACCAGAAGATCCTTAAAAGCTACACATCATGCCGAGACCCAAAGTAATTCAGGAACAATTGAGAAAGAAAGTAATTGAGATCTATCAGTCTGGAAAGGGTTATAAAGCCATTTACAAAGCTTTGGGAATCCAGCGAACCAACGTGAGAGCCATTATCCACAAATGGCAAAGACATGGAACAGTGGTGAACCTTCCAAGGAGTGGCCGGCCGCCCAAAATTACCCCAAGAGTGCAGCGACGACTCATCCAAGAGGTCACAAGAGACCCCACAACAACGTCCAAAGAACTGCAGGCCTCACTTGCCTCAGTTAAGGTCAGCGTTCACGCCTCCACCATCAAGAAAAGACTGGGCAAAAATGGCCTGCATGGCAGAGTTCCAAGGAGAAAACCACTGCTGAGCAAAAAGAA
>NC_048422.1:7120216-7180300 GCF_013103735.1 Etheostoma cragini
TAACTGAATTAGGACAATTCTGCAAAGATGAGTGGGCCAAAATTCCTCCAGGACGCTGTAAAAGCCTCATTGCACGTTCTCACAAACGCTTGGTTGCAGTTGTTGCTGCTAAGGGTGGCCCAACCAGGTATTAGGTTTAGGGGGCAATCACTTTTTCACACAGGGCCATGATGGTTTGGATTTTTTTTCACCTTTAATAATAAACACCTTCATTTACAAATTGCATTTTGTGTTTACTTGTGTTGTCCTTGACTATTGTTTAAATTGGTTTGATGTTCCGAACACTAAAGTGTGACAAGGAAACAGGAAATGAGGAAGGGGGCAAACACTTTTTCACACCACTGTGTGTGTATATATATATATATATATATATATATATATATATATATATATATATATATATATATATATATATATATATATATACATGCATACATTTATAAACATACACACACAAACTTGATCAATTCTGGTCATGTTTTGATTTGGAATTGAATGTGCAGTATTCCTAATGCGTTGATATCATGGAATTAAAAGCTTTTTTAAGGACTTTGAGCATTATTGACTTTTTTTAAACACACTGCTATTATCCTCAACACAACTATATGTATTGCATGTTTAGGGTTATGCCTGGTTAATAATTTGTGTAGACACAAATGTATGTGTATTTTTGTATTGTATGTGAGAATAGCATAGTATAGCATAGTCCTAGTATATCGACTGAGGACAACAGTGGGGTGCTATTACTTTGGTTAATGTAGCAAATGTTTTTTTCAACTCGATGCTGCAGTCTTTCAGTTTTATTTTTTGCGGTACTATTTGCTGAGTCACTGAGGTACTCAAATTGACTGAGTTATTGTTTTATTGTATAAAACAATATCAAGTGTTAAAAAAAAATATGCAACTGATTTGGGAAAGGATTCATCCTGGCCTAATATCCCTAAATGCCCAGGTTGTCAAATGATAAGCTCGCATTTCTATACTTCAGTAGTCTATATCCACAATGTTACACTTCCAGGATTGCTCTGGTGACAAAAGAGATTACGCCGGCTGCATTACTTTTTGTTTCCTTACGCTTTCTTTGTGTTGGAATTTTAAACTCTGGTTGATTTCTGAGGACTAGGGTTAACTGCTCCTCAGATCTCTGCAGGTTAAATCCAGACTGCTAGCATAGGCTGTCTGTCCAATCTGAGTTTTCTCTCGCATGACTAAAACAACTTTTGAACATACACCAAAAAAGTTTCCTCCGAAGGCTATTCTGCAGTCGCTCCGTGTGGAGCTTAGTGTCGCCCATGACGATTGTGAGTGGTTTAAAGAAATGCCAATTAACCAGAGAACATTTTTCTCCCATCCTGGAATGCTGTGTGGACTAGCTACAGTGGGTTGTGAAAGTTTACTCAACCATGCTAATAGTTGATTAAAAAAAGAAATAAAAAAGGATCTTTTGGAAATTTATCTTAATGCTTTTAATCTAAATATTTAGAGAATCCAACCTTTTAAGGTCGCCAATTTTCTTTGCCATGAATAATGTATTGTGAATAAATAAAATGTTCTTCTTTAAAATACAGGGGGGATAAGTATACACACCCCTATGTTAAATTTCCAAAGGCCAATCAATTAATCAACTTTAGCATAGGTGTGTAAACTTTCTCAAGCCACTGTAAACCTTCCAATGAGGAAAGTCTTGCAAAGCGAGACTTACATTTCAGTAACTGAAAGTTGCCAGTGACAGCGATGATCACCTTACCCTCCTGGACACTCTCCGCACACTAAGCTTACATCCTCATTCCTTTTCTTGCTTTTCTTTTGTGTTGATATTTTTATTTAGTTCCAGTGCTTTTTCTTTACCTAAAGAAATAAATAAAATTCAGCCTTGTATCTAGTGTTGTTTAGGCATTTTAGTTATTAGCCTGACTTTCTACAGAGCTCAAGCATAGCTGTCTCCCTGATGTACAAAGTGCTAAATAATTAACCTCCAATTGCTACTTCATTGCTAAAGAGAGGAAAACAGTGTTATAGAGGCAAGTTACATCAAGGTTATAATAATACACTTTTGTGCTGTGTATTTACGATTTAGCTGTAAATACACATACTAGGGCTATACACCATCCCACGATTCGGTTTGTATCACTATTCCATACAAACTTAGATTCTTTTTATTTTGTTGGTGAGGGGCTTTGGAGGAGAGATTATACTCAGTTAACGTAATACAACCTTTTTTCTGCCACATGGCATCATTTTGTCAATGATTTCATGCCACTTTGCAACATACAACAGATACCTTATTTATAGATATTGATTGAGTTCATTATCAATCAATCCCTAACCAAAGATTTTGTACCCAAAAATAATGTAATTATTTATTTGGTAATTTAGCTAGCTAGCTCACACACCCCTGTCTGTCTGCCTCACTCTCACGGCGCCGCGAGGCTTCAGTCGGGATGAGAGCTGACAACAGCCCCGGCCGGGGACATATCCACAGTTGGCCCGCAGCCAGCTAGCAGCCCCCCCTATCATTACAGCCCCGGCCAAGTGACACATCCACAGTCAGCCCCCAGCCAGCTAGCAACCTCCCCTTTCATTACAGCCCCGGCCCGGGGACACATCCACAGTCAGCCCCCAGCCCGCTAGCAACCTCCCCTATCATTACAGCCCCGGCCCGGGGACACATCCACAGTCAGCCCCCAGCCAGCTAGCAGCCAGCCTATATCATTAAATAATTAGCATTGAGGGCAACTTGGGGTTCAGTGTCTTGCCCAAGGACACTTCGACATAGGACTGTAGGGCCAGGGATTGAGCCACAACCTTCCAATTGGCAGGCTGCCCCACTTTACAGTGAGCTAAATTTTTACCCGACAGAAGGGGGATAAGGCACAGAAAGGACTAAAAGTATTTTAACGATGTGGTAGCATTGGATCTGGACGGGAAGGATAACTGGGAGTTGGAAGGGGTTTGTCGCGATTCACCCTTCTCTCTCTGCAACACAGGTTTGTGTTGCAATTTCCGTGTCATATGGTGTATCGTTATAGCCCTAACTTAAACTGTGTAGATAATAATGGATTCAGCTGGAATGTGCCAAATTGTGGACGAGTATGAAGTGGTATGTTATCAAGTGAGATAAACATACGGATGATATATAAATCATACCGATGATGGAAGAAATGCATCAATTACTTTTTCCATTTAATATTTGTAAGCATTACTAATTATGGAATTATAATGAATCACAATTAAATAATTAACTGATGACACAAGACATTAGATTATAACATGTTTAAATAATAGATCAATTCTTTTATTTTTATTTACACTGATAACCCATTACCTCTTTGGAGCTCCATTGAGAAGCCTGCTGGCCGGCAATGAAGCCCACCAAAGCAGCATTACCGCTGGGGCTGGTGGCATCAAATGTAACACAGAATGGACACTCAGTGGAGGATCCTGCCACTACTTCTCCAGAGAAGCCCTTCTCCTTCCAAAAAGCCTGTAGTTGAACAGAGACAGTTCCCAGGTTCATCATATTTGATATGATTTCACTTTATTATCAGAAAATATTTCCAGAATTTGTCTTTCATTGTAATATGTACATTGTTTTACATACATGCAAAAAAAAACATACACTTAATTTAACCAAACAACAAAACCATATTACAAACACACAGTATATCACATCAGACAATCTGAAAAAATGATACACTGCAAACTATCTCTCTGTTTTACATTCAGTATTCAACTCTGGTACGCTAATGCCTTACACTGACTTAGAGCCTAAACGTAGTAGTTTGACAAACTATGGAACTAATAGTTCCTCTGGACCTTTTTTGTGATGAAAAAACCTTGTATTCTTTAAATAAATGCCTGTGGTTAGTCATCTCCTTTTAGTTCCGAGCTATATATAGCCTACTGGCCACCTTGATGCCTACCTTGCTGCTTCATGTAATAATTAATGATGAACCTGCAACCAAGGCTTTAGGTCAGTACAAACTGTTTTAAGAGAGCATCAAATGACACTATACTGTGTAACGTGTGTGTGTATCCATATTTACGCAGGCTGCATATGTATTTGAAGAACGTGCTCATTTATCCAGCCATGTAAATTTCATCTGTACCTATATACAGTGAGGAAAATAAGTATTTGAACCCCCTTCGCTGAAAAATACGGAGTTTGAGCTCCGGTTTGAGATTGAGTTTAGGTCTGGAGAGTGGCTAGGCCACGCCAGAACCTTGATATGCTTCTTACAGAGCCACTCCTTGGTTATCATGGCTGTGTGCTTTGGGTCATTGTCATGTTGGAAGACCCAGCCTCAACCCATCTTCAATGGTCTAACTGAGGGAAGGAGGTTGTTCCCCAAAATCTCGCAATACGTGGACCCGGTCATTCTCTCCTTAATACAGTGTAGTCGCCCTGTCCCATGTGCAGAAAAACACCCCCGAAGCATGATGCTACCACCCCCCTGCTTCACAGTAGGGATGGTGATCTTGGGATGGTAGTCATCATTCTTCTTCCTCCAAACACAGTTAATGGAATTATGACCAAAAAGTTCTATTTTGGTCTCATCTGACCCCATCACTTTCTCCCATGACTCCTCTGGATCATCCAAATGGTCATTGGCAAACTTAAGACAGGCCTTGACATGTGCTGGTTTAAGCAGGGGAACCTTCCGTGCCATGCATGATTTCCAACCATGACGTCTTAGTGTATTACCAACAGTAACCTTGCAAACGGTGGTCCCGGCTCTTTTCAGGTCATTGACCAGCTCCTCCCGTGTAGTTCTGGGCTGATTTCTCACCTTTCTTAGGATCATTGAGACCCCACGAGGTGGGATCTTGCATTGAGCCCCAGTCCGAGGGAGATTGACAGTCATGTTTAGCTTCTTCCATTTTCTAATGATTGCTCCAACATTGGACCTTTTTTCACCAAGCTGCGTGGAAATATCCCCGTAGCCCTTTCCAGCCTTGTGGAGGTGTACAATTTAGTCTCTAGTATCTTTGGACAGCTCTTTGGTCTTGGCCATGTTAGTAGCTGGTTCTTACTGATTGTATGGGGTTGACAGGTGTCTTTATGCAGCTAATGATCTCAAACAGATGCATCTAATTTAAGAAAATAAATGGACTTGAGGTGGACATTTTGAAGGCAGACTAACAGGTCTTTGAGGGGCAGAATTCTAGCTGAGAGACAGGTGTTCAAATACTTATTTGCAGCTGTATCATACACATAAATAGTTTAAAAAATCATACATTGTGATTTCTGGATTTTTTTTTTAGATTGTTTCTCTCACAGTGGATATGCACCTACCATGACAATTTCAGACCCCTCCATGATGTCTAAGTCGAAGAACTTGCAAAATAGCAGGGTGTTCAAATACTTATTTTCCTCATTGTAATATTAAGGTTGGGGTATTTGTGAGTGTTATTGTTACATTTATTTCTGCATGTTACTTTCATTTTCATTTTGCTCCTTTTTTTCATAAATAAATACTGACTTGATATGATAAATAATCATTGAGGAAAATTATGAAATATTCCAGTTGTCTTGAAGTAGTCTTGCCTAGTTTTTCGTTTGAAGAAATTTAGGAGAGAACCCAAAAGAACAACTGAAACTTACAGTAAACAAATAGTGGGGCAAAAAAGTAAATTCAGTGATGTTGCACTGCGCTTTAGGGCTGCAGCTATGGATGGTAATGATTAACCGTTAGCCGACAATTTTGACAGATTTAATACAATCAATCAAAAACGATATTAAAACAAGTAAAAACGTAATTAAAAAACATATTTTGATAATAGAATAATAAAGATAATAGTCTTACAATGCACTCTTAGCTGCTTAACTATTTCTCAACTTGTTTTTTCTGCTAAGTGCTGGGCTTTCTGCTGGACAGATGACATATGCCCTTATATGGATGAGGGTTGCCGGGTTTCCTCGACCGGCCCTCTTAAACACAGCTGTATAGAGGTAATGGATTAAATTTGTTTCATTTAAAGAATTTGATAATTTTGTTGTCAAAAGACGTACTGGCGTACAGGTTGAGTTCTGATTCATAAATGGGTTGTTTTATCTCATGCCAGGACACCTGCTGCTGTCTTTAACCTGACCTTTCACACATAAAAGTCAATTCGTAAGTTTGGACGCCACGCACAAACTGACTCCTTCAGGCTTTTTTTTTAGGATTTGCTGATGTTCAGTCTTTTACATTCAGTCTTCAGTCTTATTTCCAGATTCAGCTGCTGTAGATGTGCCCTGACAAATTACCCAGCATTGGGGAGCTTTGCCAGAGGTAAGCAAAGGGACAGATGTGATGCCCAGCTTGAGGCTGCCTCTTAGGACTTGGATCCTGAGGGGACAAGGGACAAGCTGGTGCTTCTAGGATTGTCCCCCCACTGTGGAGAAGATAATCCAAGGCAGCAATGCGGAGTCAACTATTTATGCTGAAAATGCAGTCCATGGGCTTGCACAAGTGATGTGACAAGAGTGTTACAGTGAACTGCTCAGTCAGCTAAGTATTCTCTTTCATTATGTATTCTACTAGAGAGGTGTCTGCTGCCATCTGCTATCAAAGTGTCTCAGTGATCTTCTATGGTTATGTGAGGTTGATTTTTTAAATACTCTTCTCTGAAATGTTTTAGACAGGAAGTAGGTTGGCAGTGTCCAGTAATAAACTCACTTCTGCTCTCTCCGCATTTTTCACCACAGTCAGTTCATGATGTACTTTAAATAACGCTGTGCTATGCATTGTACACTTCCATCTCAAGCCATTTTTATTCTGTACAGGACTAATTTCCATTCATCTAAACTAAGTGGGCCTGAGAGATGTTACATTTAGAGCGTTATAGCACAGTTACCTTTTACATGATGTCATTGTTGTATTTATAGATGAGGTCATTTTAAAGGTCCCATAGCGTGCCAATTTCACTTTGAGGCTTTTTAACATTAATATGCATTCCCCCAGCCTGCTTATGGTCCCCCAGTGGCCAGAAATGGCAATAGGTGTAAACCGAGCCCTGGGTATCCTGCTCTGCCTTTGAGAACTACTCAAAGTGCTTTTACATACTACAGGAACCATTCACCATTCACACACTGTGGCCGAGGCTGCCGTACAAGGTGCCACTCGTTCATCAGATAAACACTCACACACATTAACACACCAATGCGCTGCATCGGGGGCAACCCAGGGTTCAGTTTCTTACCCAAGGACACTTTGACATGGGACTGCAGGGCCAGGCATCTAACCACCAGCCTTCCAATTGGCAGGCGACCACCCTACCACAGAGCCACAGCTTGCCCCTTATGAGGTCATACCGTTCACATCGTTGGCATCACAGTGCACTTGAAAACACCCTTGTGGCTTTGGCTGAGCCAACACTGGTGACAACTGCAGCATCGCCTTACAATTTTCAAAGGTGGCCTGACACTGTGCACTCCAATCCCACTTGACCCCTTTTTTCATGAGGTCATTAAGGGGGGTGATGATATCGGCCAGCCGAGGGATGAACTTGTGGTACCAGCCCACCAACCCCAGAAACCTCTGGAGACTCTTTAAATCCATGGGTGCTGGGTAAGCCGCAATTGCTTCCACTTAGGCTGTTTCCACTTCTATTCCTTTTGCTGAGACCACATGTCCTACGAAGGTGAGTTGGGATTGCAGAAGATGGAATTTATCGACATTGAGAGTTAGATGTGCATGATGGAGTTTTTCAAACATCGCCTCAAGGACACGTAGGTGTTGCTCCTGCGACTTGGAGAAACAATAATGTCGTCTATGTACACAAAGCAGATTCTGCCCTTTAACCCACACAGAAAATTTTCCATCAGCCACTGGAAGGTGGCTCAGGCATTCCTCAGTCCAAATGGCATGACCTTAAACTGAAACAGTCCTAGGTGGGAGGTCATGGCTGTTTGTAATTTACTTTCCTCATCCATTGCCACCTGCCAGTACCCACTCTGAAGGTCAAGTGAGCTAAAGCACTGCGCTCCTTGCATGGATTCCAAGATTTCATGAACCAGTGGGATGGGATAAACCAAACGTGCAGGCTCTTTTAGCACAGTGTTGAGTGTGCCTATGAGTTCAATGTCACTCATGTGCCTTAGAGTGAGAAAGTTGTCACACTGCTCGATGAAATCCGGGACATCAGCAGAATCCCTCGAATCACCAAACTGAGGTAACTCCATCCTAATAGGAGGTTTGGCTGCCGCCGCAGCAGATGCTGGAAGGGAGACATCCCCTTCTGATATATGCTGGTTCACCAACTGGAGAGCTGCAGGTGTGGAGAAACTTGCTGGCCTCCAAGAGGAACGGATTTTATTCTGGGTCTTTTCCAAGTCTTCACCCCACTGCTTATCTCTGCGCTTTAAGCAGGCCACCACCACCTGATCAAAACTCCGCAGCTTAGGGTCAATATACTCCTTAGCCTCTTTGATCACTGTCTCAATGGCCGCTCTAAGACCCTCCTCACGATGGAGTGTGCTGTCAATGGTATCTTTGACCCGATTCTCCAAGGCCTCCGTCCTCAACCGAAACTTTTGGACCTGCTCCACCATCAATACTGCCTCAGCCTCCTCCTCATCCTCTTCTTCTGGCTGCCGTTGTCCTTCCTTGTCAGGTGGATCTAGATACAGTGAGTCCAACACAGAAGTTATGTCACTGATGCAGCTTTGATTATGCCTAGTCGTGACGTGTTATGTGGTATGGGACTACCTCATTAGGAAGGCTGGGATTTTCTTTCCAGTCTATGAGAGAGGATGCACCATCTTGGTGCGGTACCCTGTTGGTGCGTGGCGGCCATCTTTGATAAGAATGGCAACCCAGTGTCCTTTTATAGAAGAAGCAATTAGTAAACTATTTCAAAACAAAAAGAAATAATACACAAAAAATCAGACCATACACAATCTGTGATACAAATCCAGGCCACTGATAACAAAGCTATATATTTTATCTATATGGGAAAAACAACAAAACACTCCTGCATGTTCCCCACACATAAAATAGCCTCTATCAAAGATGGACAAGGGTAACCATTACAATGTCATATTCATGAGTCTAAGTAAACTTTCAAATCATGTAAAATACTGAAAAATGGAGTATCAGATAAACTATATGACAGATCAGTGACCAATATTTGTCTTGTTTATCAGAATCCAAATGCATCTTTGCAAGACACCAAGGCATAGACCCACGCACTAATGATTTGGTGTTCATTAGAGTAGACATATTTAATCTACTAACAAGTTGCACAAGTATTTTGTTAATCAATTGTGTGGGTGTGAAGTGCAAAATGAAGATATTAAATGTCAAGTGCTAGGAGCCTTTTCACACAGTGTTGAGATCTATAAAGACCTTGTTCCAAATGAGTTGACTGCTATCTCCTGCGGCCTTTCTTTTTTATAGGTAAACAAATACATAGTTGAAAACAATTTTTCCTCACTCCTGCTGAGGCCACTGCTGGGACGCAGTCTTGCATTTTACATGAAAGAAACGCAGACAATATGATTGTACATTTATTCTGGTCCTAAATGGCTGAAAACTACAACTTGATAGTATGGGGATTATTCAAATGTAGCGGCCCATTTCACCAAATTTGCAACATGAGATCATTTATTTTAACATTTTTCACTAATCAACAACAGCGCAACGGAGCATTTGCAATCCATGCATGAGCCTGTCAGACTTACAAATCTAACTGCAATTTGCATGAACAACCAATTGTGCAATCTTATACAGCAGCCATTCCGTGTAAGCAATGCTCCCAATGTGTTTTTGTAAAGTGAGCGGTGCCCCAATGCAGCAATTGTTAAATATCAACTCTGACAAGTATTTAGTATAATCATTTGTAATAGCTTTTATTATGTCTGCCCCTTACAAATGCTGTTTACTATCTCCCATGAATAACTTCACAAAACACCCCTTTGAAGGGCTAATTTAATAATCCACTATAGTCAACCTTCGTCATAAACTAAATCAGTTTTTATGAGTTGACTACAAAATTATTTAAAGGTGAACCCCATAGGGAAGAAAATATGTAAACGATGCCACAACTGTTTAGAAGACAAAGAATGATTGTTTAAAACAAATGTTTCTAAATGTAGTATCTTTAAAATTCAAGCAAATGTGGGTTCAATTCTGATTTTATCTTTAGTTACTCACCGTTGGATAGGTAATAAGGAATTTTATCATGTGGCCCACAGGCATGTTCTGGGTAAGAAATTCTCTCTGGCTGGGCAGGGCTGGGTGGTAGTGGATCTTTGCTGTGGCGGAAACAAGAGTACAACATAAATCCCAATAATGACTTGCTCTTTGTTAGTTCCATTTAATCCACCTCCCCTGGTGTGCTTTACATATAAATGTTAAAATAAATCTCTGCTTTAATTTAGAGAGAGTAAAAAAGGGAAATAAAAATAGAAAAGACAAATCCCTCTATTGATCAGGATGAATTTATCTTGAATCATTGACATTAATGGACTTGCAAAGAAATCCCCATGTCATGAATAGGATTCTGGCTGTTGCTGTGCCGCAGAGTACTAATCGCTACACTTAATCTGTGAAAGCTCTATCTCACTGATATGAGAGCAGTCAAGTAACTTCATCAGTACCGTTAGAGGTAGTGTATGCCACGCATGCAGAGGAGCCAGACTGCTACTGTGCTTGCTCTGGCAAGTGAAGTGACATCTGGCCTAAAGCCATGCTTTTAACGAATGAACCAGTGGAAGATGTGAGACATCATTTAGAAACTGTCAAGAGCCTGTCAGCAACCTCAAAATAATGTCCTTAATGCTAAACAAAATTGATGAGCCCGAAGCAGTAAAATTGAAAAACAGTGACATGATAAGTTGCTCCAAACTAATTTGACATGGTCACTTAGACGTTCAAATGACAGCACTGTACACATAACATAAGACCTGTCAAGTGGTGTCATATCTATGAAGCTGCTTGTTTTGAAACCAAAGCCATCTACGTTGATGACAGGAATTGCCGTCTACCTCATTATTTGTTAAAGTCATGATGGCTAAATTAGACATATTGTGGCATCTTGTTTTTTTTAAAACCAAAGTGCTCTATAGTGACAACACAGTCATCCTCTCTAACAAGTACAAATCTGCTGTGACACTTTTGTGAAACTTACATCACAACTCAGCATCACAGTTAAATCAAGATGATGTGAATAAACAGGTTCAACAGGATGGCAGTTCATATGAATGTGAATAATATTAAGCACACCAATCTGATACTGTGTGCAAACGTGGTTAGCTGATGAATAAGGACAGGGTACTGCATTCTTTCTGTCATCCAGCATTATCCAGACTTGTCAAAGGCTCTACTTTACTTTTGAAGGCACCACAGGTTAAATACTGAGGATTTACTTTCTGTCAATAGACAGAAACAGGCGCTTAAATAATGACAAAATGTCCTCAACTTCAATATAATTGCTTTTAAGTTGGCATACCTTCAATCTGCACACACAACCATACAAAAAAAGAGCCACATGTGACTTTGTCTGACGCCCTTAATTAAAGAAATTTGAAAACTTCTTCAAAAGTCAAGACAACTTATTTATAAAGTACATTGAGTACAAGCTCAATGTGCTTCACACAAAACACTTTTTCACAAAGTAAAATATATCATATTTGAGTATATCTGTAAAAATGTGTCATCCCCTGCCCACCCACCAACATAAATATACCCACCCACACATACCCAAAGAGAGGGAGAGAGAGGAATGGATTGAGGGAAAGAGACAGACAGGGATATAGAGGCGAGCTAGTTATAGGCCTGAGAGAACAAGCTGGGCTTAAGCTTTCTTTGAAAAGACAACACAGTTGTGGTACATCTTATATCATGAGGCAGTTTGTCCCAGAGAGAAGGCCCATAATGACTGAATGCAACTTCTCCAGACTTACTACTGATCATGGGTACAGTTAGGAGACCAGCGTCTGATGCATAGGCGCCAATTTTGGTGGGGACGGTGGGTACACGTACCCATCAGAGTCTGTCATGAGTCATGTTGTACCTACCACTTTTTTTAGTTTTTTTGTTCAAGCACAATTTAGTTTAAAAAAAACATTAAGTTCATAAGATATCATTCTTTAGCAACAGATGCCAAAAAATCCTCAAAAATCTCTCTCCCCACAGTGCAGGCACAGACACAGCCGTTTGGCTGCTGCGCTGGTTTCAGTTCACAACACGGCCTGTCGGGACGCCTAACGTGAAAAGGCTTAACGTGGTTTAATGTATCTAAACAACAATCAATGGTCACCTAATTCCTCATGACCATATCTTGTCATAAATACTTAAGCCTGTCTAAAAAACTAAACAGAAATCCAACGATTACAGAAGTTATCTCACATTAACGAGTTTTACTTCACTGACGCCTATGGCGAGGAAAAGGTTAACGTGGTTTAATGTACCTAAACAATAATCACTGATTACCAAATTTCTCTGTCATATAACCATTCTCCATCTCATAACCATTAAAAACAAAACAAAAAAATTTAACCAAACATTTGGGGATGATTGATTGTTGTTTGGCCACATTAAATGACGTTAAGCTTTTTCAAGTTATGACTTATAAACCAATGAGAATCGTGGGGAGTCAACCCACAGCTGCTCCGTTTTCAGTGGCTATGAGGAGCAATATGAGAGAGAAATTTGGTGATCATTGTTTAGGTACATGAAACCACATTAAGCCTTTTCCTTACAACCGGCTCAATGAAGCAGAAATGCTTGGCGTCACATAACGTCCATAATAACAATTGGACTTTGGGCTAGATTTCTTGACAGTTGTCCGTGGTTATGAGGAGCAGTATATGAGATAAAGTGGGTGATCATTCTTTAATTAAACCATTTTCATTAGTAAGTTACAGGACTGCGCTCTTCAAAACATTACCTGCGCGAAAGAGAGAGAAAAAAGAAAAGAATGCTTCGTACCCAGCACTTCTGGATATGCACTTCAGAATGTGTTTCTGTCATCAGCATATTTCTAACCAAACTGATGCCCATGGTCTGATGAGTTCTGGATGGTTTGTTAGCAGTGAGCAGGTCAGAGATCTAATTAGGAGCAAGGCCATTAAATGATTTTAAAGGGTAGCATAGTCACAATTTTAGCCAAGCTAGTGGTTTGGAAGGCAGTGTTACTCGCACAGAATATGGATTTATCCTGACTTTGGCAAACCCCTGACCTTTTATCTAGTGCAGGGATCTTTAACAGGGGTCAGGGGCCCCTCTGCAGTCCTTAGAGTGCAAGGGGGCCTCCAAATTAATGTAAATTTTGGTCTTAACATGAATCCAACATAGTTTTAGCAAACATAAATCCCCACTGCTTACTGGCCTATAGGTAAGAAAGTCACTAAGGGCCATCCACATACACAGTTGATCCTAAGGGTTCACCGTTGATTCAGTAGGCTATTTTAATAACTTAGTATTCTATATGCAAAAAGGTATAAAGGCTTTAGGTGGCCCTACACATTATTGTAGCATGCCAACATTCAACAGCTCAAAGGACCACATGTTATGTGGTTCTTTGAGCTGTTGCATGTTGGCGTGCTCCAGAGGAAAATGCTAACAGGCTGATTTTGAGTATGTATTATATTTACCATGCTAACATTTGCTTGTTATTAGGTACAGATGAGTATGATGGGAATGTTAGTAGTTTTGCATGTATTTGGTAAAATACCATTGATAGGCCTATATAAAGTATAAAGAATTGGACATAACTGGATGCTTGGATGGCATGGTTATTTCTAAAGTGTTTGACAACTTTTTGCACATATGCACATTTGCACTAATCTATCAAAATGTAAAGAATAGAATCCCCCACTAGCATAACTCTGATTGACTGTTCTTTTGATTTGCAGACTAATGTTGCAGCAACTTCTCAATTATTAATGTTTACATACAGCATGTATTATTTACATGGTCCAACCATTTGGCTTTTTAAATATGCAGAACTACACAACCTTTGACTTGATTACAACCTAATCATTAATTTATGCATTTTCATAGCAAGCTATATTTTTAGAATTATATGAACAATCTGTATGATGGCAATCAGTATCCTATATGAATTACTTGAGTCAAAGAATTCTCGCTTTATAATTTGCACAGAGGGGATGAAATTTACATGTCAAAAAAGGACATTGTTTATCCTGGACTCAGACATGGAGTTCCCCCTTAAGGACACTGCTGTGCCATTTGACAGTTCATCAGACTGTTTTTTGCATTCTATCATCTTTGGAAAACAGCTGCAAGTGCAAGGGTGTCTTATGGCTTCGGAGCAATCTGCACAATTGCTGGTTCCTGACCTTTAACACTCTGACCAAGAACATGGCTTCCCCCAGAGTGGTTTCTTTTCAGTCTTTTTAACTCCTTTCTGTCTTTCTTATTCTCTTTTTTTCTTTCCCCTTCAGAATACTGTGGTATTTAAATCCTCTCTAACTCCATTGTGTGACTGCCCTCCTGGAAAATGTTGACCTTGCTTTCTCAATTTCCTCTGTCACTGACCTGTGAGACATCTGTGGCAGCTTTCGGCTTTAAAATGTCCATTACGTTCTCACTCTGAACTTTCAACATAGCGCACAGGCACTTTCAGTGCCTTTTGACTGTCAAAAGGATGAGAAAAGTAAAACATGAAAACCACTCAAATCAAGACGTAACATCAAAAGGGACAATGATTCAAAGATGCAGCTTCCAAATACCATCTTAGGAAGAGCGGTGCAAAGAAACTTTGAAAGGTGTGAAAAAAGCTAAAGCTAGCTAGAGCGGAAGTTTAGTCCATCGCTGTGCCTGCATGTGCTGTGAAATTGGATCGTCTCTTTTATCCTAAAAAAAACCCTAATAGAGCAGTACACAATATATGATGTAACAGCCTGTTGTGTGGAGGAGAAGAAGAAGTAATTACACACACAGCCTCTTGCTAGGTGTGGCTGAGATAATGATCATGTGAAAAGAGAAGTGGTTTTCATGTTTTATTTTTTTTCAGCCTTCACATTAGACTTTAATGTCATTGTTTTAATGAAACAAAAAGATGTAGGAACCTCTTATACCATAACTGTGGACAGGTATCCATATAGAAGGTCACTTCAAAAGGATGAGGCAGAAATGACAGATGAATAGCAAAGAAAAAGAGAAAAAAAAGAAATGGCCTTCACGGTCATAAATCTGTTGGGCCATCAGAAATCGGCAGCACTATTCACTAACCACTTAATCCAAATGTTAAAGATGGATTCCTGTATGTATGGGCAAGTTACATCACAGATCTTTTATTGAATTACGTACGTAGCCCCTTGACACTTATTGAAATTGAAGGGCTCGGTAGGAGCAGCAGACACCCTCCCCCATCTCTCCCCACACTGCAGTTCCAACATTACTTAATAATTTCTCCTGTTGGTCTGGACTAAAAATAGACTCAAGGAGGATGACCCTTTTGGCTAAATTCCCCTCATTAGTTTTAGAATTAATTTAACTGAGGTTTAATATTGGATGGCTTTAAATCTTCTATTAATAAATGACCAATATAAATATAGCTGGTGGACCACAAACAAAAGATGCATTTCATTTTGACTACTCAGGGCCCTGAAAAAATCAGCTTCTTACTAAAAGTGATGGAATCTTACATGCACACTGTTATGCTGCCAAAGAGTCAAGTTGGACTTGGAAGCAGATTAATTATTTCTTATTCATTCATTATAAAGGCTTATTTTGTTATTATTAATTGTTGCCGTTTAGACACACTTTATTTTTGTAATAATACCGGTAGTTTTATTTAGAAAATTATTTTGTGACGGTGATATTGTTCCTAAATTCTCAAAGTCTGACCACCAGATAGTACTAACAGGTAATATTCAAAACAACAAAAAATTCTCAAAAAACAATAAGCTGAAAATACATCTTTATCAATTTCTTAGAAAACTCTCAAATATCAACATCCATTAGCCACATGCCCTTATTTTCCGGCTTGAGAAAGGTATGTCCTATTTTAAGATTTTAACATTTTCCATTGCTGAATGGTATAGTATATACTATATAGTATATAGTATATTTTTCTGCTCACACACATAATACACAGAGATAGCTCAATTCATTTCCACAGAGTTTAAGTTCAGCAAGATAAAAATCACAGTGTGTTAGTTATCTTCACAATCACTTCAGCTCCCACTTCATGTTTATTCCCTAAATGAGGCTCCATTAGCTCATTCACAGCACAGCAGATGCTGGCCTAGAATCCTGGCTCACAGTGTCACTTGGCGAATCAATGTGAATGCACTGCTTACCTGTTTTCTACTATTGTAAACAAACCTCTGCACTAAACCGTGATTCGCAGATGTAATAGTTTCCTCGCCACTGCCCAAGCCTGCTGTCATTAGAGCAGCTCCTCCTCCATGAGAAGATAAATGGCAACATCACTTATAGCATTGCTGATCTGCCTGTCAGGTTCCCTTGCAATCAGATGAAATCCCCCTTTAGTTAGGAACGACTTTTTCAAGTGACGACAAGAACTTTTGCTTCACCCACTTACCAATAAATATACTTGCATATGGCCACATAGACACATATGCACACACACAGCAAGACAGTTAGCATGCTCTGCCAGGAACTTTCTGCTTGATGCAGAGAGACAGAAAAAACACATTGAAACAAAATGTTAATTTAGTAACTGCAGAGCTGTCTCTGTAAATATTGTTGAATGTTAGACAGTACGCCTAATTGCATTATACTCCAACTACATGCTCTGCAAACTTAATTAGGTTGTTTTTACTATGCTGTTTCAAAATGAATATACACAGGGGCCTCTTTACCAACTGATATATGCACATACTTCAACCACATCTTCAAATTCAGCACATGGCCAGAATTCCCATTTCCAAGCTCATTTTTTTTTATGCATAGCGATCTCATATGCAGTGAAACCAAACAGTTCATAAATCATTGAGGTGAGTGAGAGAAGTGGTAACAAAAAAAGGAGGGGAAAAAATTGACGGAACTCATTATAAAAGATGGATGGATGAATCGGGAGATAAATCCAGAAGCCAGGAACAGGACGGACGTGATATATTGGGAAACACACTGCTCATATCCAGCATTTGCTTTTGTGTGTGTGTCAATGCAGTGCTTGGACCCCAAAGAATATTAATCTCTTTGTTAATTAATCCATCTACCCATTCATTAACTCAAAAGGAAATTGTCTTGAAAAGGAGTCAGGAATGTCAGAAACAAACATCCGTAAAAGAAGAAACAAAGTATGTGAAGTTATGGAAAACAATGCTTTATACTTTAGCTGTCCAAAGGAGGAGTCATCAGGAGTCACTATCAAAATTCAAGCCCTCTCCCCCAACTCTCCCAACTCCCCCTAACTCAAAAGCTGCTCCACTTCACCCACTTCCGAAAAATTAAAATTAAACAAGCAGCAATCGTTTCATTTTTCCCTGACTCTTGTTGGGAGAGGTGACGTCTCAATCACTGGCCTGACTTTGGCTTTTGAAAGTCCCTGTCAGTCTCCCCACAGTGACTTAAGGCCAAAGCGTGGCACTGTGGCCTCCAAGCCAGAGCAATCCATTCAACACTGCTCCCAAACTTGTCTCATTAAGGATCCTGGCCATGGTCCATGGCTCTGAGTATGAGGCTTTGACTGACAGATCTGTTGCCAGCTTAGTATAAACAGGCACAGATCCAATGCAAGCCCCCAGCTTCAGATTCAGCTTCGGCCTCTTCAACCTGGCAAGAACTAGCAAGTCTTGGTACTGTATGTGTCCCACACGTGACAAGCACCAGCCAAACAGTCACCCACTGTTTTACCCTGCAGTTGATGGTAAGTTGGAATGCAGGATTTCTATTTTCTGACAAGAAAAAAGTGGATTCTATTTGAGGGCTGGATATGATTTTTTTTGTAACTCACTGGCACAATATGATATCAATTTCACATTGCTGGCCACACAACAGAGTAAACACATTATACTTTCAGTAAGGTATGCTGTTAAATAAATAAGTCCTTGAAGCAGGGCTGTCCAATTAATCAAGATTTTAATCGCGATTACGATTTTGTCTCTAAAGATCACAAAAACAGACTTATCGAGAGTCTTTTGTTTTTTTTGGGAAAAGGATTAAAGGTCCCATGGCATTTGAATGTGACTTTTTTATATATTAATATGAGTTCCCCCAGCCTGCCTATAGTCCCCCAGTGGCTAAAAATAGTGATAGATGTAAACTGAGCCCTGGGTATCCTGTTCTGTCTTTGAGAAAATGAAAGCTCAGATGGACCGATCTGGAATTTTGTCCCTTATGAGGTCATAATTATGAGGTATCTGCTCTGTCCGCCCAGATAACAAGCAAAGAAGCAGTTGGTTAAGGTCCCCTTCCCCCCTCCTCAAAAGCTACAGACTCAGAAATGGCACATACTTAGTAAAGCTCATTGTGGGACTGGATTTAGTGGCTGTAATTTAAAAAAAAGCGCCAGATCACAATAACAGTTATCTCATTGCGCTTTTCATAAAAAGGCAGGTCTAGACCATACTCTGTGATTTTATTCACAGAAACCCATCAATTCCCACCAAGTGCAAGCACTAGGCGACAGAGGCAAGGAACAACTTCCTTTAAGAGGCAGGAACCTCAAGCAGAACTATGGCTCAGGGTGGGCGGTCATCTGCCTCAACCGGTTTGGGGTGGGGGTAATTCTGCACAAATGTTGAATTTTGGGAAAGAGACTTCAGATATGGTATTAGGGCACCACTAAGGTCTATGAAAAAGCATCCAAAAAGCACCATGTCATGGGACATTTTAAGGGAAATTTCACAGCTCAAGGTGTTTTCACTGTCATGTTAAATAATCGGGATTTCAGTATTGACCAAAATAATTGTGATAATAATATTTTTCCATAATGCAGCAGCCCTACTTCAAAGTTTGATTATTAACATGGTATGCTTTAAATGCTACGTTATTCAGCTCAAACGTTCTGCTTCTTGAGAAAAGCAACACTTACTGCAGGGGTCCATATTTTTCGCTCCTCTGTAGCTCGATTGCAGAGAGGTCAGTAATGACGTATTTGTCATTTTCAACTTCTCACAGCCAACCATAACAAATGTCACATTAGCCCCCAGTTAAAGTTTTGGCCTGGTTCAAAATCCAATCCTGGCCATTCCTCAGCCCAGACCCGACCTCAGACAGAATTTACTTCAACCGAAGTGACTGCCACACCCCAGAGCTAAAAAGATTTAGGAAAATTAAAGATGTATCTGCATGGATGCACAGTTTGCCACATTTGAGTGACGTAGTGAGTGAGGAGGTTATTTGCCTTCTGCATCAGTGAGAATTTCATTTCGCAAGTCGACAGAGGTGGAAGACGCACACTGACCTGCCAAGTGAGGGGGGCTGGTGACAATCACAGCTCTGCACAAGAAGGTGTTGGTGGTGGTTGTGACCTTGGCCCACTTAGCATCCTGTTGAAACACATTCACAGAAATACAGTGTTATTTAATAAGCAAGGACATCTTCTCTGGCGGTGTTGTTGTTTGGAAGTGGGATTGGCTGACTGATTTTGGACACAATTTATTTCAAATACGGTACGCACAAACTCTATTTAAGTTAATTACTTTGCATTAATTCTTTCCATTAGCTGTCCCCTTATTTTCATAAGTATGAAACTGTGCCTATTTGAAATTATATTGGCTAAATGATTACTTCTTCGGAGTTAAATTCTGCAATTCCTAATACAATTAAAGCAACTGTGTGGTAATATGTTTATGCATTAACCTTGAGGCTTTGATGTATTGGTTCATGACAAGCATCAATAAATACCATACAGTATATATCCAGACACGCTGTTGTGTTCATTAATCATGTATTAAACAGTAAAGGAAATCCAGCTTCTTAGGAGATATTTATACATGGGGCCTAGTTTTAAAATTGAGTCTATTAGATGCTGTTTTGTGTTTTCATGGATGTCAATTCTGACAATGTACTATAACAGAATGGGCTGCTGTAGTAATTAATGTAAACGATTTGGTAAAATAAACTTTAAAAGGTACTTAAATGAAATGGTGATGTTCTACTGTATATTACTTGCTTTCTAAAACACTGCAGTCTGGTTTGCTAGCTCCCTTGGTCTCACATGCACTACATTTAAGCCGCTGGTGATAATTAAAACTCACCAACCACAAAACATCACTGTGTAACATACAAAAGCTCCTATCCTCTGAGACTGTAAGACAGCTAGATAAATTTGGATGCTAAAAATTAGAAATTAAATGTATTGTATTTTTAGCTCTCTTGACTGGATCCCTAGTTACTCTAGGATTGTTTAAAAAAAAATTATCTTTATTCACAAGGCATTAAAACAGTGACGCCCCTCTGTAATTTGGAGTTCATAGCGTCCAGCACTAGTGTACCGTTCCTCCGCCCTTTGGGGCAGAAACAGTTGACTTTTTCAAATTAAAAGGTTTCTCAGCTTTCCCCAAAGTCTCAAAGAAGCTAAAATACTGCTTTATATATATATTTTTTCTGAAAGCATTAGGGCAATACAGCCTTGCTGACCGAAGGTCCTGGGTGTAATTCCCACCGGGCCGGCTGTGAAGTTTGCATGTGCTCCCTGTGCCTGTGTGGGTTTCCTTTTGGGTGCTCTGGTTCAGCTAAGGCGAACTGGAAACTCTAAATTGCCCGGAACTGTGAATGTGAGAGTGCTTGTCTGTCAACATGTGTTAGCCATGTGATAGACTGGCAAAATGTCAAGGTTGTGCCCAGCCTGTCACAATATGCATGCTGGGACAGGCTTGCCTCCTGTGACCCTGCACATCATACTCTTCTTTTTCTTCCCTTTCTCCTAACTATTTTTAATATTACTGCAGTGTACTGGGGAGTACAGCAAAAATGACTTTACTTTTAAATATTAATTTATACGATTTGCTTTTCATTTTTGTTCATAATGTAGGGCTGCAACTAATAGTGTTACATTCGTCAGACGAGACTAAATATGTTTGTCAATGACCTTTTTTCTCCCATGACAAAGACAAGACGATGACGAGACTGCACCAATGTCCAAAATGCTGACTAAGACTAAATCAACATGCATTATTTTTGGTGAAAAAGAGAAGACTAAAACATTAATTAAAAACATTTGTGCAGTGCCCGTTTGGAGCGTGTTCCTGTACCAAACAGGCCAATCGCTTGGTTCTCGGTATTTTTTCCACACTAAGCACGGATCAATCAGCTGCGGCTCATCTAGAGATTCGGCCGGTCCACTTTTTTCATCTAGCCGTCACACATCCAGGTATCGATGCAGCCCGGGTGGGGGTGCCCGGTTCAGCTTGCTGGAGAAGCCGCTACAGTACGTAGCGATGTGCCCCGGCCCCGGGCAAGGAAAGGAGTTCTGGCGAAGACGCTGTTAAACAGCTTGCAGAGCGGCTGGAGAAATGTATGCAACTGCTGGCAACAAAACAACGTGTTGTAGAGCCCAGGAATCCTGGCACTTATCTAACATGTGTCTGTGTAACAAGGTGCTGAGGAGCCCAGGAGCCCTGGCTCTTATCTAACATGTGTCTGTGTAACAAGGTGCTGTAGAGCCCAGGAGCCCTGGCACTTATCTAACATGTGTCTGTGTAACAAGGTGCTGTAGAGCCCAGGAGCCCTGGCTCTTATCTAACATGTGTCTGTGTAACAAGGTGCTGTAGAGCCCAGGAGCCCTGGCTCTTATCTAACATGTGTCTGTAAATGGTTGTATACGCAATGAAGGAAGAAACTTGATATAAAACCAGACACGTTTAACAAAACTGCATTCAACAAAATCAAAACAGATTCTGTTTGTCAGGTAATTATGACATTTAACCAACATTTTAGATGTGTGAAACCCTATTTGAATGAAATGGCTATCAGAAATAATCTCTGAAATAAGTATTTAAAATAGAGACTAAAATGTTTTGACTTAAACTTGACTAAGATACCTTGAGTCCTCTTTTGACTAAAACTAGACTAAAATGACGAGACTTTTAGTTGAAAAAACAAAAAAACATATGTGAAAGACTAAATATGACTAAAACTAACAAGGATATTTGGCACAAGACTAAGAATAAGACTAAATTAAAAATAGCTGAAAAAATGTTTTTTTTTAATTAATTATTCTGCCAATTATTTTCTTTACTGTTTAAAAGTAAAAAATACTCATCTTAATTTCAAAATGTGCTGCCCTCTTGAAATGGTGTGTTTTACCAGTCTAAGGGACATTTCTTGCACCTGACGCAGTGCCGCAAAGCCAGACGCAAGTGTCTTTGCTAGATGAAGACCGACGTGGTCGTCAGTTTGCCGTCCAGCGCCCACTTTGTTTAAATAGCAAGTTTAACTACACCCATGGGCGTGCAGGAAGGTGTGTTCAGGTGAATTCTTGGCTTACACCCATCTTAAAGCAGCGGAAAAACTGGTCTAAGGTCATTTTTATTTTAACAGCAAATTAGTAAATTGCTCCTAGGCTCGTGCACAGCGCCCACACACTATGCTTGTTACACACACACACAGGGAAGCACAGCAGCAAAGATTACAAATAAAAATATGACGGTGCAAATCTATCACCATAATCGCAACGCACCAAGGCAAAAACTCGCCTGGCTTTTGAAGAGAACGGGAGATGACACTCTGATTGGTTAATTGCATGTTACGCCCAAACACACATATGATTAATATAGACAATAAGCACAACCCTTTTGATCAAACTAGCAAAAGTGGATTTGGACACTTAAACGTTTAAATCATTAAAATGTTTTTAAAAAAACAATTAAGTGATCAATTATTAAGATAGTTGACTGTTCTTTCTGTTGATTCACTAGTTCACCAATCAACTAGCGTTGTAGTTTGTTTTAGCTCTAATAAAGTGTAAAAATATCAAGTTTGAAAATATATTCCTCACAATTCCCCTAGAGCTCGGGGTGACAACTTCAATGCGCTTATTTTGTCCCACCAAATGTCCAAAACCAAAATACTTAGAAATAAACAATTATTGAGGTAGAGCTCTACACATAAGGGATGCATGGAGCCTTCTCGGTCTCTCAGCTGTGGATAAGGAAGACAGTCAGGCAGAACAGACAGTGCCTTCACAGGAGACGGCCTGTTTCCCCACTGAGGAAGCTGTTATCTCTGTGTCCCGCCTCATCAATCCCTGAGTGAGCTGTTACTGTACTCTACCTGCCATATGGCCGTCACAGCAGAACCCAGCCGGACATTCTTCCACCCGACGCGGTCTGCCAGACACTGAGAAAGCTGTTGGGTGCCTCCCTGTGGAGAGACAGATACTACACTTCAAATCAATTGGTACCCTGTATGGGCAGAGTGCTTTAAAGGGTTTCTTCACCCAACTCATAAAACCACAAACCCCTTGATGTGTCTAGTCAGCCATGCAGATAATTGTATTATTTTAGGATTTAAATGCATTTGCAAATACATTTCCAATGGTAGAAAAAACGTTACTTTACATTGATAACAGTTTGGCTTTTGGACTACAGTTAATGTGAGAAACCATATTTAAAAATCATGAAAACTAAATAAAAGCTGAATCTAAGCGTGATTGAATAGCATGAAGGAGAAATACATAGAGTTCTGACATTAATCTAAAATTTTTAGATAGAATTACATTCAAAATTTGTTTAAGAAAGAACAAAATAAAACACAATTGCAGAGGTGAGTTGTACCAGATAAGATTCTGCACATTTAATTGCTGCTTTTTTTTTACATATGGGCTGTTGCCATGTTCACGTTGCTACACATTAACTCCTTCAGGATATATAGCTGAAATGCCATAGCAAGAAAATAGCGGCAGATGAAAAAAGAGGAGGAAATGTGCAAATACGTAGGTTTGGATGTGATATTTTTCATATTGTTTCAGGTCCTTTACTCCACCACAGAAGGTTCAGAAGCTATAACTCAAATAGAAAGGTATGAAACCATAACTTTTGTGCTGAGGGAAAAAATGTGTTTAAACTCTCCAATCGATGAAGCGTCTAGGACAAAAAAACAATGTTTGCTGGGACAGGGCTTGAACGAGATGTGCAGACTGTGTTGAGGTTGCTAAGTTTTAGTTTAGAGAAAACATCCAATGAGGTCTCCAGTTTTAAAAAAACTCAAGCACTCAAGTCAGCAACATGCAGTCTGGGGAAGGAGATGAGCTGTGTACCTTTATCTTGAGCTCTTGAGCTGAACCTGGAGCACTCTCCAGCAGTTGCAGTACCCCTCCAGCTGCTGCAGCATACATGAGGAAGAATAGGAAGGACATCTGGGATGGCTCCATGCCAAAGACAGGCCTGCTACACAGTCCCATCTCCTCTTTTAGTTCTGGAATGAATGCATATATATTGTAGTTCCTTCTCTCACACTTACAGTAATATTATTCATTCCTGTACAATGATAATGTCCTGCCTAGTTTTATACCATTAGCTAACCAATATACAGTGCATTGTCTAAAAAACGCAATTTATCCTGCCATGAAGGTCTACCATTGTACCATTGATCAATCAATGAACTAAGGACAGGGTATAGTTAACAGAGACAGTAGATAGGATGATTTTTCAGTAATTATATCATCAAATGTATATGCTTTTGTTGCCTGCACTCAATAAATCTGATGCTGCAATGTATTTGGTTTGGCATATAAATCTAGGCATGAGTGACAATTTATACTTAGAAAATTAATGCGCTGACAACAAACTCTGTTAGCTTTGCTCCAACGATGGCAGAACCACATTGATCCACAATGAAATATATCCACAAATATTGGATGGAAATTTGTAATGTCATGATAATTGGAACATGCTTTCAGGATTGTGGTGGTGACGGCTCACTGGATGTGAAACATGCCTTTGGTGTGGGAGATCTGGGTTTGATTTCCGCTGTGATACGTCAACCAATGTGTCCCTGAGCAAGACACTTAACCCCTAGTTGCTCCAGAGGCGTGTGACCTAGCAATTGTAAGTTGCTCTGGATAAAAGCATCATCTAAATGACGGGTAAAAAGATTCTCAGAAAGTTAATTTGCACAGTAGCAAATGTTAGCATGCTAAAAAGCTAAGATGGTGATCAACACCTCACCTGCTGCATTGTGAGCTTTTAGGCATGGCAACTGCTACTAGCTTATGTGTACTACTACCATTTACTTTGCCATGCTTGTTATGGATCAGAGCCAAACTTTGGACCTCCGCTCATATTTGTCTTCCTTTGTTTTACATTTCTGACCTGAAGTCCAAGCATGTTGCTCGATGTACGAGTGCAGGGTCATGCTGTCCAGTTCAACCGCATTGGGAGTCTTCGAAGGATCCTTGATGCACACTGTGGCACACAATCTGTTAATCTGAGAGCAAAGCACAGTCACCACAACACACCCACACATGATACTTTACCACAGCGATGCAAAAGCATCCCATTGATACAGATAAAAACAAAAGATTGTTTAGAGACTGCCAAACATGACTCTGACAGGGCAATCCCCTTGAATTTCTATTTCCCATTGCTACTCTAAGCACTTCTCCTGGGCAGATACATTCGCAGTACTTTGATGGGTAATAAATATACTCTTGTCATAATTCAACAGCACACTGCATTAATGTAAAATACCATTACCACATCCATTTGTAACTTTTTATTGATCCCAGCATGGTAAGGATATTGGACAACAAAGCAGAATACAAAAATATGTTGTTGTAAAAACTGGCCTGTAAAGACATATTGTATATATCTGCTGATATCTGCTGTGTATCATGTTGTTCTTGGTACACATGCAGCAGAAAATTAATTAAACCGATCCAAGCTTTGTATCATATTTGACCACTGGGAGTTGGGGTTATTTAGAACACAATTGAAAGTACAGGATATTGTTGTGTAAGTCTGCAGTCTCACCTTCCACAGAATCTGGGTGAGGTCCATTAGCACCACTGGGGACAGAGCAGGGATACTGGTTCTATAAGTGCGAACTTTGGCACCTGGCCCTCCCATGTGGTGCACTTTCTTGCCAACATTGAATTGTGGGAAGGTCTCTAAGCCCAGCTCCTTTATGAGCTCCAAGATATGTGTTTGGGTGCTGAAAGTGAAAATGAGCCATCGTCATGATGCATATGTTTACAGTGATTCAATATGTAGTAATGTTGCGACACTTTCAGCTGAAAATAAAAAAATGCATTTATTCTGTGTTTAGAAAAGTGAGCTGCAACATTGCTTGAGTGAGTCCTTAAATAGCTGGAATATCTGCCAAAATATAGACATAAAGCATCTGAGAGATGCTCTCTCCTCTTTCAATGAAACTGTCATCAAAGGGCTCTTGATCAGTGCACTTCACATGTTGACTGCAGGTTGTAGCAGACCAACTAGACAGCTCCTATACAAATATGTGAGAGCTTTTTACTTTGGTCAGAAGAGTCTCTGCCAGGACGTGGTGAAAATCCTGACTGGAATTTCCTATAAACCTCCTTTTTCAAACAGGACTTGAGCTGAGGTATTAAACAACCATTCCTCCAAAACCTATGAGAAATGGTAGGTATAAGGTGGGTTACTTCAGAGGCCTGAACTACAAATCAAGATTTGGCGTTATTGAGGTAACTTGAGGTTCAACCCAGGGTTTTCTGTATCACGACAGTGGATCAATTGTTAGCGGGTTAACTTGCCGTGGTAATTCAAGCTGAACACCTAACCTGGTCGGGAGCAGGTTAAATTGGAGATTAGAGGCCAGCGGGTGTAAAAGCACAGCCTACTGACCAATCAGTACTTAGAGAGAGAGAGAGAGAGAGACAAAAAGAGAGAGAGATGATTACTTGAATTGTATTTGGTGATGATGATTTCTCCCTTAAATTAAAAAATATAAAAACAAATTCAAATGTTGCCTTAGTGAGTTTAGCCTACGGTATTATGTATAGTTTGGTTTCTTGAGCCGTGTGTTGCCAATGCATTCATTTGAATAATGTTTTGATATTTTTTATTTGCACTCAGAATTCCAAGCAAAAGCAAAAAAAGTTTATTTCCAGCATCAGCTTTTTTTTGCCAGCTTTCCTTTCTGTTTTAGGAAGCAGCAACTGCATTTTGCCTGTAAAACCTGTGTGTTTTTCATATTTATGTAGAATTATAGTTTGCTGTTATGAAAAATATGAAGCTGTGGTAGATTTTTGCGATTGGTTTTATGCGAATGCACACGCCGCTGCATTGGGAAACCCTGGATTGACTGAACTAGTTGTTAACCACCGTCTTGATACAGGTTGTGCTGGACCGCGGTTGTTAGGGTTAGTGAAGCAGGGTAACTGAAAGAAATCCAGGGCATGTTGATGTTGATTTGTAGTACAGGCCTCTGATTGGAATGTTGGAGCACCAAGGAGACAATGCACATAACAAGGGGTGTTACAGACTAGAACTTGAAAGAGAAGTGAGCATGAGAAGTGAGAACATAACAAGTGTTGAACACTTGTTAAGTTTGAAAAGAAACAAAAATGCCAAGTTACATTCTACATGCCTGACATACTCTGTAGTGACTATTTGCTTATTGCTTTGGATCGCCATGGCTGGTGTCCACAGGAAAAACTTATTATTTCACATCGTTAAGTACATCAGCCAAAATGGAGAAAAGAAATACATACAAACCCATTGAATAAAAAAGTTCCTAGTTACTCCTAAGTTACTAGTTTGTAATGTATTAGCAGTACTGTGGCATACATTGCAATTAAAGACCTTGGGACTACAGGATCAGCCTACAGTACATCCCCATTCTATGCACATCAATACACATCGCCATTCTATGCTTTTCACAATAATGGGTAAAAACCCTCTATTAGGCCGTATATCCTTCAGTCTGTCTATTGTCTTTAGAAATCTTTTCAGCCGTTGCCTGGTGATAATGCTAACCACCGCACCACCGGGCCGCCCGTCAAGAAGTACATTTGCTATAATTGTATGGATGAAGCTTGCTTGTCTGAGGTCAAAATGCTCTGCCCTACTGGTTTCTTTTAGTTCTTCTGCACTATTGACTACATAATGAAAAAGGTGAAATGTCTGACTGACTTTCAATTGATTACTAGAAGCTTGATCTCTGGAACTGGAGTGAATCTTAAAAGGTTACGTTAACATGACATTTCTTGGTTTCTCCTCTTTGTTGTTTCGGTAGTTTTTGATCAAGCTTACCTTCCTACCCACTGTCCTCCTAAGTCCCAGCGATCAACACCACTGGCTGCTGGCATTTCAGTGGACACTGTGCGACCTCCCACCCGATCTGCAGACATAATTTAGTTAGAGCAAAACCTCTTTTCAACAATTTTATAACCATAGTAAGTATTAAATAATTTCTGTGTACCAATTGCTTTTAGTTTTACAAACCTTTTCCTTCCAGGATCAGTATTTTCAACTTGGCATTCCTTTTTCTGAGTAAATGAGCTGCACTCAATCCAGATAGTCCAGCACCAACAATTATAACGTCCCAAATTTCTGCAGTCATTGTTGTGCCAACTTGCTTTCAAACCATGAAGTCAGAAACAGAAATCTCAACTTTTTTCCCTTCTATTCTCTGTATCAATTAGGTTATCTTTCAAAGAGTTGGCTGCTTTCATAATCGTGCTCTTTGGAACTGCAAACAACGGAGCTTCTGACCTACTTGGCAGAGAATCAGCAGACTAAAATCCAGCAGTAAAAGCACGGAGAAGGCTTCTGATTTTTTGACAGGATAGGCCTTGTCAGATGCCAAGTCTTGTTCATTTGCAACCAATATGTTTGCAATACTAGTATGAGTGGTAAATCTAAAAATGCTCTCTTGGACTATGCTATCCACTGTCTTTTTAAACACTTTAACTCTAAAGGAAATAAGATCTGCCAAAAACTGTTTGAATTTATTTCAGTATTTACAATTAAGACATTTTATTTTATAGAAAAACTCCAACTGAGGCATAGTGATCAAACAACCATGCCAATTTAAATTTGATACACAGATTGCAGTGATTAATAGTACATCACTAGCAAAACAATATCAAGCTGTTGCCAGTACGGCACAAGACAGTACTGTACAAACACAAAAGAAATGGGTCTGAGCTTGGAGAACGTATATAGAATGAAACATGGAAGAAAACCCTAATCCAATAATAGACATTTTACTACCTCAAAAAGAACAGTAAAAATAAATCCAGAATTTACTAAATCTTCTTTTTGTTACAGCGGTGACACATGGTGTCTGTGGGGAAGGTGAATGGTCTGTGGTCAGTGCAGACACCACACAGAAAGCTCAGATGGTAAGATGCAAAATGAGAATCATGCAAATCATACCACAAATGTATATGTAGGGCTTGATATATGGGGGTTGTAGAGCAGCATCCACTTGGACTTTACACTAATGTGTGTGGGTGTGAGTGGGTGGGTGGGTGTGGGGGTGTATGTGTGTGTGTGTGTGTGTGGGTGTTAAATACCTAAAAACTGCAACAATGAATATATCATTCGATAATTACCACCTCAAGTGTCTTTTGGTTCATTTTCTCTCACTTGCTTACAACATGTCAAGGATATACAGCTCAATGTCCAAAAACTGAATAATTTCTTTAAAAAAAAGGTGTAGGAAGTTAGGCCTATGTTTATTCTAGGACTCGTGTATTAATCATTTCAGCGCAACTTTGCTTTGTCTGTTTTCTTGTCTTTTTTATTTTCCCCGCTAAATCTGTTTTCTAGCTCGAGAAAACATTCATCCCAGAGATGCCAAACTTGGCATGTTGGTGTATACAGTATGCGTATACTGTGTCCAACTACTATGACAAAAACATGTTTCACATATTTGTGTGTTAAATATATTCTTTTAATGATAAATGCTATGATAAATAGCAAAAAACATGTTTAAAAAAAAGTTAAAATCGTACATTGGTTTGAGATAAGTTTGAGTAGAGGGTATAACTGTGTGCTCTTGACTGTTCCGGAGACGGGTTCGGTCTTAATTTCTATAATTTTACACAGGCTTGTGCGTGTGCTCCTGGTTGTGCGGTAAGTGGGCGGTCAGGTGATGCAACTTTGAACCAAGCGGGTAAAATACCTTGAACAATTGCTTATTTGTCTATTTAGCAGGGAAATATGTAGCTGCAAAATGCTCCGCTGAGTTCACCAGCTTGTGAAGTTGCTAGCTGTCATGAAGAGTTTGGAGAAGCTGGTGCCTGTTAGTTGAATAGAGACATCCAGGATAAGTGAAAAAGCGCAGCTTGACCTAGTATGAACCGCTCATCGCGGCTTAATCTGTTGCGGGTTTGCCGAGCTAGGATGAACAGGTGAAGCTATGTCAAGCCAGGCGGAGATAGCTGGGATAAGTGCACGTTCACGGCTTTCTCAAATAGACCACGGTATCGATCACAGATTTACTGATGCAGAAATGGAGAAGACGCATGCGGCAGATGTTTCACCCAATGAGCAGCAGCTTCTAATGGAAAGAAATGAGGAGGGGAAGCATATCATATGCAGAAAGGGAAATACGGCTGTTATCAAACGGAGAGAAAAAGCCCAACAGACTATAGCGGACCGACTGAATGTGTAAGAATGTGAAAACATCTACTTAGCCTACTAGTCACAGTTTTACAAAGTTGTGGGCTACACTGTGTTTTAATTGCTTTTAATATGCTTGTTTCATGTTTCTGTTTTTATGTGATAAATGTGCTAGTTTTACTGTAAAGTGTCTTTGAGTAGCCTACCATGTAAAGCACAAAATAAATAAAATGTATTATTATTTAGCCTATTTTCCTTAAAAGTGAGCAGAGGGAATTAATGTTCCTCGGGAAATGTACCCTAAGGACTAAAGGCTTAATTTCAAAACCTTATTCAAAACGCGTGAATATGTTTTACAACCAAATTCACAAATCTCTATAACCTATGTCTAATTCTAAATATCTTTGTACAATTAATGTTCATACAGGACAATCAAAAAGGGACAAAAAATAGAAAAAGAAGTGAGTGACTTTAATACATGCTGTGAGCATATCTTTAAAACCATATTCATGTTTTTTTTTTTATTCTTGTGACAAGTGACAGCACCAAAATAAAAAGATTAAGAAGGATTGTGGTTTTCCCAGTGTGACGAATGGGCAGTGGGCAGCAGCCGCACACCAGGCAGCAGCCGCGGGCAGTGGCCGCACACCCAGCATCCTCGACACACTACCGACCCACCGGGAAAAGTCCTGACCCTCCCGGCATCTTGGTGCCAGTGCAACCATTTCCAACCATCTAAACCATCTAAACAACTGCTATAGTAGGGGTTTAAATCAAACTCCTGACAACAATAGTGACAAGTAATGTATGTTAATAAAAAATAAAGCAAAACACATGCAGAAGACAACAGAATAACTTAAACGTGTTTATTTTGGTTCAGAGCGGCAGCTGATTTAACACATGAGACTCCAGGCTTAATTTTAGCCTGATTGTAAATGTAAATGTGCTGTATTTATAAAGTGCTTTTCCAGTCTTAACAACTGCTCAAAGCGCTTTTACATCTACAGGAAACATTCACCATTCACACACATTCATACACTGTGGCCGGGGTTGCCGTACAAGGTGCCACCTGCTCATCAGGTAAACACTCACACACATTCACACTCCGATGCGCAGCACCGGGGGCAACTCGGGGTTCAGTGTCTTGCCCAAGGACACTTCGACAATGACTGCAGGGGCGGGGATCGAACCACCAACCTTCCGATTGGCAGGCAACCGCTCTACCACTGAGTCACAGCCGCCGATTGTTAGCCTGCTCTGGACCAGGCTAGTCACAGAGAATAAATCTCCATGGTTACTTGGCTGGGTGTAATTCAACCTGGTTTTGTGCCACCAAGTCAAAGCTAAAATCATCCAGGATAACTTTAACATCCCGGCTTAATACCTTATCCTGGTTTCGTGCAACAGACCCCTGGTGTTGGCTCGACTCGAAACCAGCCTACCTTTCACATTGGACACCACCAAATGGGTCAACAGAGGATGCCATATCCACAACACTTCACACCGCCCTCTCTCACATTGAAAGCAACACCTACATTATGTTATTTATTGATTTTAGACCCTCGAAACTGGTCATCAGTTAGATGCCCTTGGCACCAATAGTCCCCGATCTGTGAGGTTAGACAACCACACCTTTTCCACTCTGGAGCTTTGGCAGTCACTAAAAGCATATGTATTGCCCTTTGAGAGAGTCATTGGGTACCTGTGTTGTAGCTGGCTTAGCCCTGTGTGTGTGTGTGTTTGTGTGTGTGTTATGTGTGTTGTCTGTGTGTGCATCCTCAGAAAAGCACAGTAACACTTAATTTTTCAGTTCCTCAAATGTAATGGTAAGTGGTGTTTCTGCTATTTCTCAGCAAGCAGATAATACTAAGCTGTTCATTTTTTTAATACGTTTACAGGAAAGTGCGATATGTGTAATAAGTAATAATAAGTGAATTGATAAGCATGATTACCAAAACTTTATTCCCAGGTCTACCATTTCCTGGTAAGTAGGTAATAATTAGCAAGCAACTACTTTGAAATTTCTTGGAAATTAGAACTAAATAATTGATTTCCCAATAAGCAGTTACTAATTAGCTGGTTCTACCAAGTTAATTGATAGGCATAGGACAGGGTGGCATTAAATGTGTTTGGATTAGGATTTCTTGCCATGCTGAATTATTTTTGTTTAAGAGAAACTAAAATCACTTCCTTCTGCTGAAAACGTGTATGGGTATTTACTATTTAGCAATGTTGAAGGATTCAGGTTCTGGTACCTACTGTGTCCATCAGCAGTAAAGTTGAATCTAATCAAACTGTCTACCTGCTGTTTTGTGCTTGGCAGGTAACGTACACTACAAAAGAATGCCCTGAACAGTTTGTTAAAATGTTGTTGTTTTTCTCATATTTAAGGAATCAGGAAAAAGAGAAGTACTAGTTAAATGCTTTTTTAAGCACTAGCATATAAATTCCTCAAGCCAAGTCCATCCCATTCCTAGACAATGGAATGGGATGGACTTGCTCTCCATAATACCCTTTTCAAAGCAGGTATTCAGAATAGTGTAAATAAACTGAACTGCTCAAAAATTTGAAAAGAGTGGGTGTGTGGGTTCAGAAAGGAGTTTAGCTGGCGTTTAGATGGATTTGTCTCTGTGTGTGACAACTTTATCAGCAGGTGGCTATGAATAAAGATGCTTTTCAAAACAATTGCCCAAAGCTTGTGAAATAAATACGGCAACTAAAAGAGAAAATTCACATGAAGGTGTTTGATATTTTTATACAACTGCAGATAAAGCTTTTCATCCTTTTTTCCCTAATCCATCATCAGCATGTGTCTACTGAAGGACACCCCCACCGGTTTCATTTATTTAAGGCTGTTTTCCTTTAGATCTGGCTCAGAGATAAGCGCTGTACTTTCTTTATACATCCTGTAGGAATGTTTACAAACCTTGCTGGCTCGTGTTTATGGCTGAACAACCAGTTTCATGTCACTTGAGACCTCATGTGCTCTCTTTGTCTCCTTTATATTCAAAAACACAGACATATGAGAAATAAGAGGTGCTAGAGTGTGGTGTATTGTGTATGCAACAAAGGGGCTTATAGTAGCTGTGTGTTTTCTTGTGCAGGTGGATGCAGATGGCTTTAGTTTTATATTAAAGTACCATACTGGTCCAAATATAAGACGGCTATTTTTTCCCACAGTAAATTGGGGTCATCTTATAATTGGTGTCTAGACTTGCAGCTGTTTAAGTCGTAGAACGTAAGGGACGTCATCTATTTCAACAGCCAATAGAGAAGTCAGCTAAAATGCAAACAGTCAGAGACAATCTCACTGTGGTCCTCCAAGTGGCTGCTTCCAAGAGATTGACAGGAGGGTGTGTGATTACATGACAGAAAAACAAAATGATGGGATACCCACAGTGGTGTAGTCTACGTGATACGCAGGCATACGCAGTATAGGCTACCCACTAAGAAAGCTCCATGAATTCCATACAACCACTTAAAAATGCCCAGGGACACGCAACAACATACTTTCCATTATATTTTTGATACATTTAAAATTGTTATCTTTGTTTTTTGTTCTTCACAGGTATACAAGGCATATCCACCGTAAACTGGTGCATAAAAGTGTCTCAGAAAACAGGAAATTAAGTTGTTGATGCTCAAGACTTCCCTGGGGAGGAAACCCAGATCCCACTATGACATGCCCCCCCTCCACCAAAGACAGAACCAGTACAGTTTACCCACTACAGTACATTAGAATACACCACTGGATGCCCATTACCAGAGCAGTTGTTTAGCTGAAGGCCTTGGAAATATTTACCATTAATTTAAATGTGACACTTTCATCTAAAAAAATGTTGAAAATCACTTTCCATCACTATCAGTCTCATCAAATTGGCACACTTTCCTTACTCAGTTTTGTTTAATTTCTTTATTTTTGCATCTCATTTGATTAAAATTTTACATAATTTTATTTTTTGCGGTTGGGGCGGTTGTCCGTGAGTGTAAATTTCAAACTGTTCTCACATACGGTATTTGGGAAAGTTATAGGGTGTTAAAGACAATATTAACATCTGAATGGCAATACCAAGGAAACTTCTTGTAAACCGGTAAAACAGGTAAAGTAGCCATCCAATCAGAAGGCTTTAAGGTAATGAGGAGGAAGTAAAGGAGGAGCTCTCTGTAAAGCGAGAACAGGTGGCACACGGCTGCTTGAACCTTTTTATTCCATTGCCAGACGTTTGGATGTAATATCTGCATTCAGGTAGTATCAATAGAAACTTTATCAACAGTTAAAATCCATTTCACATCTTATTCTGTACATGTGAAGGCACTGTGCCGTCTGTGTCATAATCTCGTAATTTTAACCACCTGCTCCTAATGATTTTTATCTCAAACAGGATCACTATGTTCAGAAAAAGCTGCAGTCACTTGAGATCCTCTTTCTTTCCGCCCTGGTGGTTTGTCTACTTGTCATGCACCGCAAGTTTCTTGAGCACAGGTAAGAATACAGACACAAAAGGCACAATAATACAAGCACCCACATACAGCACAGGTCCATTGACTGAGCCCTGTGTAATCCACTCCACTGTATTTCATGAAATTGCATTTAATGAAGTTTCCTTCTATAAATGCTTATTGAGATCCTCATGTCTGGTCTCTGTTGAACGCTGCTGAGCCATAGGCCTCAGCGGTGTAAGCTTCCATAGGGGTTACCATGGCACTCAGTGTCTGTCCAATCAGGCTGGGAGATTATGCCTCCAGATGACTGTTGACTCCCTAATGTTCCAGGGATTTGAGCTCATTTTCTTTTCCACAGTGGGGCTCTTAATAGACTGATCTCCAGATCTTAAAGCATGAGCATAAAATGGGCATAATATGGCCATATTATGCTCATTTTCAGGTCCATAATTGTATTGTATTAATTGTAAACATATATATTTTTGGTTGTACCACATATCGCTGCAGCTCCTCTTTTCACCCTGTGTGCTGAGCTCTCTGTCATAGCTACAGAGTGAGGCTAGCGCTCGACCACCTCGTTCTCAATGGCGAAACACTGCTACAACACACAGGAGTACACCCTAATCTACAAAAGAAATTGTATAGAACTACACTGAACAAAATTAAAAACACAACATTTTTGTTTTTGCCCCCATTTTTCATGAGCTGAGATCAAAGATCTAAAACATTTTCTATGTACACAAAAGGTTAATTTTTCTCAAATGTTGTTCACAAATCTGTCTAAATCTGTGAAACGTGCAGTTATCAAACCAGTTTAAAAGGTGACATGTCCGGTGAGTATGCTGGCCATGCAAGAACTTGGATGTATTCAGCTTCCTGGAATTGTGTACAGATCCTTGCAACATGGGGCCGTTTATTGTCCTGCTGCAATAGGAAGTGATGGTTGTGGATGAATGGCACAAAAATGGGCCTCAGGATCTGCCCATACCATAAGCCCACCGCCACCATGTTAATCCACAATGTTGACATCAGAAAACCGCTCACCCACACAACGGCGTACACACCATCTGCCATCTGCCCTGTACAGTGTAAACCGTGATTCATCAGTGAAGAGAACACCTCTTTAAGGTGCCAGACGCCATTGAATGTGAGCCTTTGCCCACTCAAGTCGGTTACGACGACGAACTGCAGTCAGGTCCAGACCCCGATGAGGACAACAAGTATGCAGATGAGCTTCCCTCAGACGCTTTCTGACAAATTGGGCTGAAATTCTTTGGTCATGTAAACCAATTGTTGCAGCAGCTGTCTAGGTGGCTGGTCTCAGACAATCTTGGAGGTGAAGATGCTGGATGTGGAGCTCCTGGGCTGGTGTGGTCTACGGTGGTGTGGCCGGTTGGATGTACTGGCAAATTCTCTGAAACACCTTTGGAGACAGCTTATGGTAGAGAAATGAACATTTAATTCACAGGCTGTTGCCCAGGCAACAATAGCCCAGACCCGTGCATGTCCCTGAAAATATGTATCATTCAGAATTACAATGAGGGATTACATAGCAGTTAATATTGCATGTGTCTGTGATTAATTTTAATTTGTTAAGAATTGAAATACGTGCGAGGGATGCAGGTGACGTCAGCTGGTCCGCAGACTATCCACAAGGCTGAGGGAGAGAGCGTGACTTTGGGCTGCAGGTACACACCGAGCCCTTCTGACATTGGCGTACTTGACATTGAATGGTCTGTGGTCAGTCCAGACACTACGCAGAAAGATCAGATGGTAAGATGCAGAATGGTGCAAATCACATTACATATGTACTATATGTAGGGCCTTAACATTGTGTGTGTGTGTGTCCACTGCACCAGTAATGCATTATGCCCTGGGCCCATTTCCATTAACATTTGGTAGAAATTGGAGGTCCATGTATTTTTGACCTGCTGAAATGAAATGGAAATAAATACAACTTGTATATGTGTATCTTACACAAGCATTTGGAATTAGATAATTAGAAGTGCACAATTGCATGCTGTCGCCATCTTTCCCTAAAATTAGTACCAAATTACAAAGTTCTTTGTAGAAAACAAAAAATTATGGACCAGTAAATTGAGAGGAGGAAGGATTCAGAACACTGTTAGAATAACACAAAGGTTAGAAACCAGTATACAAGGCTGGTCTCATGACCAGTACCATAATGACCATGACCATGAAACTAAACTAATCTATTGAGATTGTCCACTTCATTTCAAATTCTTCAAATTCTAGTCTAAAGTCTAAATCACAATTCAGGCAGGAGTGTGGTGGAACTCCTACCACCTTTTTATTTCCACAGTAATTTATCCAATTGGCTTTTCATTTAAAGGAGTCATTAGTGTTGGAGACTGGAGAGGATGTTTTTCCCCTTGTCCCTGCCCTTAGGCAGCAGAGATTTTATCACAGTCAATACACGATTGCCTAGGTCCAATACGTGCTGCTTTAGTCAAGGGACCAGTGCAGATTATAGGTTCTTGTGCATATTGAATGCTTTGTGCATTTAAACACTTAAGCAGTACAGCTCTTACCAGCTCTTTATTTTAAATTGATCAAAATAGTTTTCCACTGCAAACTTAAATCTACCTTAATCAATATTTGGCCACAACGGGGTAGAGAAACTCAAAAACAAGCAGACAAGCACAAAGCCTAAGTCTAAGCATAAGTCGCATTTCAATTCAAGATTCCAAGGACCTTTTAGTCCTTGGAAAAAAATTTAAGTTTTAACTAAAAGGTTCCTTTAGCCTATCGTTAACTGTGTTTCCACCTTTTCACTGTGTGAAGCTTGTCCAAATTAGACCTCCGACATATGAAAAAGCAACATGATGAGATGAGGCCTGCTGTGGTTGCAGGGGTAGATTTTGTCTCCATAGAGCGTAACCCCTGTAAAACATAGGGAAAATAATGTTGTTTTTTCATTCACAGTTGTGGTAGTTGGCTTGCACGAATCTATTGTCTTCACTTTGTCTTTTTTTTTTTTTTTTATGAGTCAGGAAGTCAAAAAAACCCAACTATCTTTACTTATAATGCTATCAAACAAAGAGAAATGTTTTCCCTTTTTCCTCAAATGGTCATTAATGGATCCTAGACTACTTCCTTGTTTTAACATCTGATCAGGGACTTTTTTGGGGGGAGAATTAAACCCTGCAGAACTTAATTTGGACACTGGTCCTGCAATGGCCCAATCCTAAAGTTAGGATTCACAGACTTTGGTGCGCGTTCTCGCGAAATTTGTAAGGGCTTAGGGTCTTAGCAATGTTGAATTTCAAAGGGTGTGAGGGTTTGAGTAAACACTTACCGAACTGTGGATAATTCCATTTCTGTGAATTCTGTGAATCACGGAAAATGAATTATCCAGAGTTCAAAGCACTGTGACGTTCACCGCATGGACCATAGGGACGTCTGGAAATTACAAATGTAAACAACAGAACAACACACGACCACGGAATGGACCGGACCTGTTGTCCAGCTTGTAAAACAAAAATTTGAAACAATTTGAAACCAGCCAGCCGTCTCCTGGGCCTTGGTCGCGTGGAAATCACCAAACTTAAAATGAAAAAACCCAAACCGGCAAGTGTCAGCAACATCTTTGAAGCGTTGCCAAAGTGATCTTGTGAAGTGCTGTCCCAATCCCATTTATACTTATCTGAGCCAATATGGCCTCACACACTTACTCACTTGAGATCAATTAAGTCTGTGAGTCCTCACGGCTCACTTGGGGATTTGGCCAATGAGTTCTTCAGAAGGTTTTTAGTTGTGAGGGAAAACAAAAAGTGCCTATATTATCACACCACAAAATTGTATGCTAATGTCTTAGCAAACAATTGCCTGTTTACACGTCCAGCAGACAGGTAACAACATTATCATCCCAAAAGCAACATTAGCATTCATTTGGGGCTTTGTTTCTGTCCATACTGATCAATGTCACTCTACTGCAGTATACGCGGTTCTCTGGCTCTCTGATATGGTTTCCATGAGTAAAGAAAAATATCTTGTTTTTTAACTGCTACTTTCCATTACACCAGCTAGCCAAGCAGGTAGTGTACAGTTTGTTAATGACAGCTTGTTTGCTGAAACCATCTGCATGCTATTTCTGGACACAAGGTTGTTAAGTGTGAAGACAGAACCATTTCGTAAATGTTAAGCAAAGCAACACGCTATACATCTGTAGTTTGGTAGGTGTGTCTTTACAAGGTTGACTCTGTTGAATCTTTCTTTTTTCATTTTGTTCTCCATCAGCTTGTATCCTATACCAGCGGCACTACATACATCCATGGCAACCACGCTCTTGCAAAAGGGCTCAGCTTTGCTGTTCCTGACCCCTCATTGGGTGACGCTTCAATCTCAATTGCTCTGCTGTCACCTGCTCACAGTGCTACCTACCAGTGTAAAGTGAAGAAATCACCTGGAGTGGACATGCGCAAGGTGTCACTGGTGGTACTGGGTAAGACTCAGGCATTGGGTTGCAACCAAGGTTTTGCACGTCACCCGATGTCATTGTTTATGTCCATCACCTTTGACAACTAAGTCCTGTTGGGTTTAAAGGAGAATGCGGCTGCACACATTTACTTTTAATATTTTGGGTTGCAAATTTGGTCACATTTCAAGGTTACATTTTGCCTTGTCAGGTGCCAGTATGCATTACACTTGCAATTTGCCACAAAACTAATTTCAGTGTATCTGCTATCAGGTACGTTTTAATCTTTTGAGACTACTGCTACATTACCACAATGATGTGTATCCATTAGTGGTTTGTGGAGGTCAGTTATTCTTTCAAGGCCACATTGATGTCAGTGAGAAGTATTGTAAGATAATGGCTCTCTCAGTCTATGTTGTTTTTAAAATGGTTTTGCCAGTCAGGGTTTGTCTATGTAAAAGAAAAATCCTTTGATTAGATGTTGCTCCCTCAATTTAAGGTCAAATCTCCCCAATTACCTAGAGTGCCTAATAAAGAAAATGTCCCTGCAATTTGAAAATATGGATTTTACTCCTCCATCTCAAAACACATCACCCAAAGCTATAACTTAACTTGTTTGTTTATTTTTACAGTTTAACAGCATTTACTGTTCCATAATCCAAATGTGCATTTGTGTTTGACCATATAATCTTAATCTATAATCTCTATATATATATATATATATATATATATATACATATAGATTATACTAGATTTTCCGGAGCACCCACACATGAGGTTTGCTTAATCTGCCGGTTGAAAAAGATACGTGTCCCAGTAGAGATGGCTTTCACAGTTTTGAGCATTGTGATTAAATGAAAAGAAAAAAAAAGAAAATATATATTTATTTATTTTCTTTTTGAAAGGAGCATCACTTCAGACCAACTCATTTGTTTTCAGGTAACCAATCAGAGATACAGATCAAGGGATTTCATTTTTTATTTCTCAGTTCAAAGATTCAGTACTTTTATTCTGTCAGGCCAAAAACATTTAATTATAATTTTATGTTCATCTGATACAGTAATGGCTAAAGCAATACTTTGTTGTTCTGTTGGAGGATTTGATATGGACACAATAGATAATCTATTCAATGTGCCTAATAATGTACAATTCATTTGAATATAACAGATTTTTTTGCTTTAAAATCACCCAAATGGCAAAATCAATTAAAAAAATAGCATTCTCAAACAGTGCATCTACATCTAGCTCAGCCTATGTTATTTCACTATCGTCTACAAGCAACTATCAAAAGTCCAAGTGAGTCTAGGGCTTTAAAAAAAAAAAAATAAATAAATAAATCTCAATGGAGCATAGTCTGTGATGGAATTTTAAGTGACTTTTTGTGTCTGACCTAAAGTATTTCTCAGGACTGTTTACTCTGAACACTCAGCTCGGTATCAAAGCTGTATCAGATGAAATCCTCCCTTGTTGAAAACGGGCATATTGTTGAATGAATATCTGCAGCAAAGACTCTAATATTGATAGATAGCCTGAAGCTGTTTTCATTCTAACAGGAAAACCGACAGCCCTGAGAGCCCACAAGTCATTTTCTAGATGAGGTATTTTATATGACCCTGAGCAAGATGAGTGATTCGGGGAATGCATATATATATGGCAGAAGAGTATTCCTTGCTTTATTATGTAAATGGGGAAGAAGACACTTACATGTGTGAAATGTGAATGTCTTCAGGTCTTTTCTACACAAGTATCGTGTAATTTCTCTCGGCCTAACCGCTACCTACTTTTACCTTCTTTTAACTATTAAAACAGGAGAGTGGTCCATGTTTCCGACTTGTCATCTTTAACTCGTCAAACCTACATTCTGTATAGATTTTAAAATATAGTTTTCACAATGTATATTTTATTATTGTGTACTGGAGACATGTTTGTAATATTTTATAGGATTTTTGAGTAATACAATGCTTTGCTTTGTTGTTGTCACCAATCTATGTGGGGTACATTTGTGTTATTAAAGCCAAAATCATAATGGTTCCTCTAACTTCATCCTTAAAGCAAGAAAGCTGTATTTTTTTTTTAAGAAAATGGAAATGGCAGCGCGGAATTATCCATTTGTTGTCTGATTTCAGCAAAGCCGTCTGTGCCAAAATGCTGGGTGGAGGGTGGGGAGCTGGTCGGCGAGGCTGTGTCTCTGCACTGCAAGTCTGCAAAAGGCTCCACTCCCTTAAAATACACATGGAGGAGAGAAAGTGCCGGACCCATCCCTGCTGCAGCCACACAGAGTAAGTGTGACCTCTGCTGACGTCATGGTGCTACTGCAGATCAAAGTGTGTGTGTGTGTGTGTCTGTGTGTTTTACTGTGTGAGCTAAATGAAAACCCTTTTCTAGTTAAATGTACAGCATGTGCTTATTTATATTTCAAGGTGAAGGAATCTAGGTATGTATCAGCATTCAGATTTTCAATGTAATGGAAAATCCAGGTGAAAGAATAATGAAGAGCCACTGATTTGCAGCACAACACTAATAGTACTTTAACAATTTATACTTATTTTCTCCCTATTTTCTTTTCACTTAAAAAAAAAACCATATACACCCACCCAAACATTGCTAAATCCATTCTATTTTTAGGGAAACATTGAAACCCTATCTGATGTATCTTAATTTTTGTGTTTACTGCAAATTTGTGTGTGTGGGTGTGTTCGTGTTTGGGTGTGTGTGTTTTCTCAGACAGCGTGACTGGGGAGCTAAAAATCAGCAACCACTCGCAGAGCTTCACAGGATTCTACCTTTGTGAGGTGAAAAATGCTGTTGGAACCGAACATTGCAGGATCAACCTGAACGCAAACAAACGTAAGGAAACCCACCACCACAGCAAATGTTTCTGTTCACGTACAGTACATCCCACATGATGCACACATGCGATCACGCAAGACCTAGATTTCACCCTTTTAAGTCTTCCCTGTCTGTAGGCTCTCCAAACCCCCCCCCCCCCTATTGCTCCACTTCTCACACACAGGGTTTAAACCATGGTGCTCCGTAACATGAGTGTATTATCTTCATCATTATGCTGTCTAATGATGACAGGATAAGGCCACAGTCAATGGCAAAAAAATTGCTTTATGCACAGAAGATAAAACATTTTTTTACTATCCGCTTTCATCACTGACTTCCTGCTGCTGAGTCAAACATAAGTAATTCTAAATTGATTCCACAGCCTTGTATGTTGACAGTCCTCATTACCTTGAGAAAGGAACAAAAACTAAACGAGAAAAGGCAGCAACAGAAAACAAGTGGACTCATTAAAAGCACCTCATCAACCGATTTTAGTTGGCAAAGTTCTAAAAGGAAATCCAGAAATTCTCTTATGAGGCCAGTCCATGCACAGTTACTCTGAACATCTCTGAACATGACAGACACCAGAGAAATACCAGAGCTGTCTCACAGTGAAATGAATCTGGTGACTGTAAGTGCATCCGGAGGGAGTACCGTCAGTGATTCAGTGCATCTTTATGAAATAGATCATCTCTGGGTCTAGACTCAAACAAGCAGCTCTCTACATGAAGGGATCCATAATGTTTGTGTGGATCCATAAAATGAATTTGTCTTTGTGTGCCTTGTGATCTGTGGAGCAGACCGCCATATTACATCTTGCTGAGTCCATAACTTCCAGTCTTAGTGCTCAGATTCTTGGCTTCAGGCAGACAATCATTTATTTTCATTAAAAATGTTCATAAATCTGACTTTCCAAGAGCCGGGCCTTGAGACTTTGTGTGAAGTTATGGTATGTGGTGCAGTTTCTTCTTTCATTTGGTAGTGTTCTAACTATCAGAAGCTCCAAAAGAAAAGCCTGATTGATTGAAGGTGCTGGACCTGTAAGGGGTCCCCTTACACAGTCCCCTCTCAGAACAGACCTTGTGGATCTTTTATTAGAATTGTTTTTAGATTAGAATTTGCTTAATAAAAAGTATTGAGTGGTGGAGACGCGTTGACATTCACATTAGGCAGGTGTCAGTGTATTTGATTAGATTTTCCTAACTAATGATGGCACATTTAAGAATTTTACAATGGTGTTAAGTAGTGAGTTTTTTTGAGGGCTCAAGGGTTGTGTCTTTTGCTTGCATCCAACTTGTTATACAATTATTAGGCTGCTTCTTATATACCTAAAATTGGCTAGACTGTATTTTGTTATTTGCATTCATTTGTTTTTTTGAAAGAGAAGGTGGAGTCAAGGATGATACCGAGATATTTTACATGAGGGATAAGTTGAATATTCTCACCAGATACACAAACTTTGTAATCACAGTCAGGTGTGGAGTGTCTTTTAAAAAAAAACATGCAGACAGTTTGCTTTACATTTAGATGAAATCAAAAACAAGGTGACTGTTTAAGCCATGTAGTTACATTTGCCATTTCTACGTTAAGTTTAGAATATGCTTCTTAAATATGCTATATTATAGTATCATCTAGATACATCTGAACTTCACACCCTGTACAAGTTGATGGCAAGTTATTTACGTATAAGCTAACAATGAGAGGTCCTAAGATGGAACCATAGGGCACACTCAATTTTTGATCATAAAGGTGATGTTTCACTACTCACCCTTACGAATTGAACCCTGTCCGCAAGATAGGACTTCGTCCAATTCAGCATGTTGGAGGAAAAATTCAAATTGGCTTATCTAGAAATGAGTATTTAATGATTAACAGTATCAAATGCCTTTTTTAAATCCAAGAATATAGCCCCAACGACACCTTCTTTGTCCAGTTTAAGATTTCTCAGCAAATTTTGACACAACTGGTAAAATGCTAATACTCCTGTAATTGCTCACATCATTTGGGTCTGATTTATAGACTAGAACAACTATGGCTGACATCCAATCTTTTGGAAACTTCCCTTCTCTTTTTTTATTACCTTTGTTATTGGCTTAATTAAGGTAATTTTAAAAGCATGGCTTCCGTTTTTGGACATGACAGAGTTGTTTTGTTATGTCATTAGGCAGTTTTAATTAATAATTAATACGTTTAATTGTTCAAGATGTGTTTGGAATACCCCTTATCAGACTAACAAAGAAATTAGCTTTAGCCACTCGGATGTTACCTTATTTCTAAGTGCAGTGAAGATGTGTTTGTCATTCAATAGTTTTGTCTTAAAAAAGGTTCGCAAGGCAAGGTCTCTCTTCTTCATTAGTTTCCGTATATCACCATTTATCCAGGGCAGAGTATATTTACTGTCACCTTTAACTTTACTTTTCTGTCGAAATTGTTCTGTTCTTTCCACATCCACATTTTGCCGGGCAGTAGTTCATTCCAATTAATGTTCTTAATTACATTTTTACAATTACATAATTCACTCTTACGTAATCTAAATTGCCTGGGCTTTGCTATAGATGACCCCTATGCCCGCTTTTTCGCGAACTTTCTAGCTAAGAAGATTAGATTATGATCTGACAGACCTGTGATCATGTTGAATTATTTGAATTATTTAGTTTGGTTTGTTGCTGAAATTTAAGTAAATTTGTGTTCTGGATGATAGATTTATCCTTGTCGGCCCCTTCACTAACTGCCTGAGTTCAAATTTATTTATCATTTGTTTTAGTGCCTTTTCAGCTGACTTATCATACTTTTATTTAAAAATCATCCATTATAATTTCTCCCTTCTATGAGCTGCCTTCTCTTAGTATAGTACTTCATTTTTCAAAGAATTCAGATTTTGCATTGGGTGGTCTATATACACCAATGATTCTTCATCGTTCTCAATCAAATATTGAATCTCTTTACAAGATATTTGATCCACCTCCACCTCTTCCCCCTACCCTGTTTCCTAAAGGAATTATAGCCGTGGATAGACGGGGCAGAAGATGGGCAAGTTTTTATGAAGCCCTGTCTCCGACAAACTAGGTTTTAGAATCTGCAAGAAGATGTTTAATTTCATCACTTTTTGGCATAATGCCGCAAATATTCACTTGCCCCCAAGGCAGACCTTAAGGTTTAGCACCAGGATCCCACAGTACTTTGGCATTGTTAACAGTTTTAAAAACTGAGTTTGAATCTGAGAAGAGAACATCACTCTTTGTCTTAAGCTGGTTCTTCACACTGCTGCGCGGCAACCGCCCTGACAAAAAAAGAAACCCTTTTATGAAAAGTGCTTCCTACATTTAAAAAATCTGTGCGCATTCACGTGGGTGGTAACTGTTTCATACCTCTACTGCGTAATCAAACCTGTTTCCCTTCTGGTGCCTTCCTCTCATTGGAAGCACTGGAAGCACTGGAAGTTCCTCCACAGTGCTGTGAAATCCCCCTTAGGCTTATAAACAGTTTTTAAAAACCCTAGAATATTATTAAATAAGATGAAGACACAAAGTTACACTTTTTTATGAAGCCTTAAAAAAACAGTGACCTTTTTTGAAAATACATTGACTTTCTTACCGAGAGTTCGATAACGGGGTCAATACTGCGCCCGACCAAGAAAAAGTACAGTTATGCGTCTGAAGTCCTGTCATCACTTTGAGGTTGCCAGGCAACCAGCAGAGACTCAGAGAAGTTAATGTGCCTGGCCAGAAAATATTTTGACACACACCACCGATGTAAAACCATAACGTTGTACGAATTAAACAAACAAGATGTAAATTAAAGCGGCAAGCAGCGACGAATGGGCCTTGGTGCAGAAATAATGAGAGCTTAGGGAGGTTTTAGCCTTGTTACTAGATGATGTATTTTCCCTGATTCCAGTCTTTGTAACAAACTAAGCTACCTGGTTGCTGGCAGTAGCCTCATAACTAGCTCACAGATGACAGTAGCATTTGTCATCTTATCTAACTCTTGGCAGGAAAACAAATAAGCATATTTTCTAAAATGTTGAACAGTAAATGAACCATTGTGCATGAATGTTTGTTTATTTATTTAAGAAAAGGGACAATGCACATTAATTAACATGTGCACAGTCCAACATGTAAATATGCCAGCTTTAGCCATATGGGCTAATTTACATCTGCAGTCCCTGGCAGATTGACCTTAAAAGAAAAGAAAAAATCACTTGAACACAGACGAAAGAATATAAGCACAATAGCACTGACAAAACTCACATTTATATAAGCACATAAAAGCCAGTAACCACCAATTTAATGGATTCTTTGCAAACTGTTAGAGGATGATGGCCGCCCACCACGAGCCAGTTTCTGTCTGAGGTTTCCTCACTGCTGTGTGCAATTGCTCTTAGGGGAATTGTTGGGTTCTCTGTGAATTACAGTGTGATCTAGACCTACTAATCGGTAAAGTGTCTTGAGATAACGTCTGTTATGATTTGACTCTGTAAAATTGTATTAAATTGAACTCACACTGTTTTTTGTTTGTTTTTTGCCACAGAGCATCTGAGCAAAATAATTCCTTTTGCTGATTTTACAGCTCCAAACAGAGCAGGGGTGATAGTCGGCACCATAGTGGGTTCTCTACTCCTTATCTTCATCTTGCTCGTCTTCACTGGGCTTCTATACTGGAAGTTGAGCACCAGACATCGCTTTGAGAAGGAGTTCTCAAATGACATCAGGTACAATACTGCACTGCAGAGACAGCAGGGCAGAGGTAAAGGTGTTGGCAGGTTAGATAACTGAGCTGCTGCAAGGAGGGAACAAAAACACGCGCACACACACACACACACACACACACACTGTCTGTTAAGTTTTTTCTAGTGTTCATTTATCACCAAAAAATCCCATGAGTAAGAAACTTCTGCCTCTGTTAGTGTTGAGTAGTTTTGTCAGCTTGCCAGTTTCTATTAAGCGGTACAAACATGTGGATGAAACATTAGTGTGTGCACTTGCAAAGATTTTCACATTTGCATACATTTAGGATAAGATGTTTTGGCTTCATGGTGCCAGTGAGAACAGACGGATGCAATTAAAAATGTGTATTACAAGATATTAAACACACATTTAAGCCTTTCAAATAAGAATAGAAACAAAATCCCCAACTAAAATTAAAACCAAGCAAGAAAAACCTGTACCTACAACAATAATCCAGATGACTCTTTGAGATAGCACAACTCTAGGCTACTCAGGGTTGTTCCAATGTTAGGATTTGATTTGAAACAGTACATCTATGTTATACACCCATGCACTAGATTATGCATATGAAGCCCCACATTGTGCAGAACGTTTTAATGAAATCCGAGGTTTTATGTGACAAGTGCTGAAACAAACTGATTTTCTTCAGGTATTGATGCAAGTATATGTAATTCCCGGCATTATAAATAACATCCGTTCAGCTTTATGCTTCATCTGAAAGTCTAAGTAGAAGTCATTAAAAGTAACCTCTTTGTTTTTGATGCGCTTCCCCGTCTTTTTTAGAGTTGGAAACTTGAGAGGCTTGCATAATGTCAACAGACGCTTTTTGTCTTAGATTTGCATTCATTTATTTTTTTGCTGGTTTATTAAATCTTATAACAACGATGGAAAGTGACAAGTCAGAATTCCTTTTTATGATGTTAAAATACTCTCCTGGGAACAACTATTGTATGTCTATTTAATTTTATATCAATTCGGCAGTAGAGTTAGATAAAAAGATTGGTACCATTCTTGTACCTGTCCATTAATTATGAAGCTACAGAAAAAAAACGGTTATCTTATAAATACTCAAAATAAGAAAACATCACACAATCACAAATCAAGATGTCACATCGTGTTTTCTCTGGGGTTATGTGCTGGGCAACTTGTTGGCTTTGCGCTGTTGTAAGTCAACTTGCAGAGACTCCAGCGGGTGCTATCCTCGGCATAGTAATAGTCTGACACTTCATGTTTTTGTACGAAATTAACAAATGAGATATTATGTGTTAATTAGTGAGCTTAAGAGGTTGTGGAAGGTGCATCTGTAGCTGTTTCGCCATGTTTCCAGCTTTTGTGCTAAGCTGCTGGCTATAGCCTCATTCTTCCGGAAAGAGTTGTATCAATGTTGAGCTATTTCATTGAGAGGGGATCTTGTTGCACCCAAAGAAAACATTACAAGTAACAACTATGTTTACAATAATTTCATATGTTTCCTCTGGGCCATGCCTGCTCTCCCATCCTGCACAGTTGGAAAATATTTCAACATATCACATATTTAGCTGAATGATGCAAAAATGATGGTAAAGTTTAGTCCAAAATCTCCATGATACATGTTGAGTGATTGTCACCCAGAAACAGTAATGTTTGAAAAACCAAATCCAAGAAGGAATGACAGAGACGTTGAAACTTGAAATTGCATTGCATACTTGTATACATAAATGAGTAGCCTAAGCCTCTGAATTTAAACCACAGAAAAATCTTAAAGAATTTTGTTATGGTTATGTTATCACCTCCAACATGGAGTTCATGTTTTTGAATGGTTTGTTTTTCTGTTTACTGGCCCGATTTTCCTCTTCAAATTTAATGTTTGTATCCCTTAATAATAAAGGTTAAACGCCACTGCTCTGCAACCATGCATACAGTATATTTATGAGGCAAGAGAAACATCTAGCATAGTAATTATTATTTTTATTTGAGGCAGGCAACACAGTTTGCCCTCTGCTCTGTGAATTTATACAGGCTTTTATTTAATAAAAACAAATGGATATGAAGTCAGCCAGGGCCCCCTCCAAATGTAAAAAACACTTAGAACGAAATCAATATCGAGATCAACACATCTCATGCCTGTAGGTAAATGTAGGTGTACTGTATATACCTACATTTCTGCAGCGTTGACATATTAATGAGTTTATGGTTTGAATGTCTGGCAAAACCACTTAAAGACAAACTACAGCAATGTAATGTGTTGTGTAGGATAAATGCAACAAACTCAATTACAACAGCTCAGATGGTGAAGGATGGAGCCACATAACTTTAATTCAGTGTGGTACTTAATAACCACAGCGCCTTGAGTATCAGGCCCTACAAACTTCAGGTCAGCCCCCCTTAGCTACAGTAAGGGAAGTCTATATCCACAATGTTCCACTTTCGGGATTGATCTCGTTCTGACGGACATTCCGCTGGATGTGCATTTTTGGATGTCCTGTTCCCTTACGCTTTCTTTGTGTTGTAATTTTAAACTCTGGTCGATTTATGAGGACTATCGTTAACTGATCTGTGTCCCCTAGATAACTGAGCGGATGTTATTATGCAAACACACAGTTAAGCATGTTTCTATGCAAACATTTGCAAATTACAAAGAGTGTGAACATTGGAACCATTTCCTGCTGCTAAACATCAGCAAGTTTGCATTGTCATTGCAAACTGACGTTAGCATTTAGCTCAACGCACTGCTGTGCCTATATAGAGCCTCACAGACTCTTGGTAATTTTAAATTTAAAGGAGGCTAAATTTTTGGCTCGGTATAGATTTTTGAGTTGTTGCTATTTTGGTTGCAAACTCTCTCCTGCGCTAGAACAAGGCAAACTGTGTAACTAGTTGAAAAGGGCAGAGTGGGACACTCTCAAAAAGAAGTTCCTGGTTCAGGTTCTTTTTTTTGTTCTCTGATGGCATAAATCAGTGAGCAGTATGAAGAATGTGGAGCTGCTCCAGGGCCAATGTTCTGCAGCTGAACTCCCACCCTGACACCTCTGACAGGATTTCTCTTTTTGCATATAAACAGTGTCTGCCCAAAAACTTTAGAGTTATGGTTCGTATGCAGTTGAAAACAGCCCACATGCTTTCAAAGTAGATGTCAAAGTGGTAGCAGTGTCCGCGTGGGAGGACAGTGTTGTGTACAAGAGACAGAGAAGCACTTTAAGCCACAATCCTTCTCCATATCTGTGACATACAGGAGTTCAACTCTCTTCACACAAACATAACATTGTAGTGAAAAGCTCATAGAAGAGGGACATCAAAGCCGTAATCATTTGAGCCATGACAATAATAGTTTATTTCTATCTGTCAGTGTTTAAAGTAAAACATAAAAAACATAAAACCATTGCAGATTAAGTGGGGGTGGAATTTTTTTAGATGAGTCATGAAGAGTATCAAATCAGTTTGAGTATCCTTTAAAAAAAAAAAAAAAAACTACAGTCAGAAAATTAAGACTCTGCATCAGGTCATTTGAATATTAAATTTAAAAACCAACCTGTGCACTGCGAGGCAGACATATGCACAAGCCAATCAATTTAGCATCATTAACAGCTTGTAGTTGTACAAATGTCTCAATCCACACCAACTCTGACCACAGACTAACATATTAACAGTTAAAATGAGGAGCTTGTTAACATAAAAATACATGTTAATCTACAGTAGCAGATATGAAGCAACATTAGCTTTAAATCATGACGTGTTTCTGTCTAATTGATGAATACAGCACTTTCCCTTCTTTCCACTGCTCTGCTAATTAGAGCTGTGAGACTGAACAATGAGCTACAGTCACTTTCTATGAGCTTCAACTTTCACATTATACATAATAATTTGATCCATTGTTAACGTAAAAAATCATTATATAGCAGCCTTGATAATTAATAAATGACTATGAATTATAGCAGCTTTAAAGATGTACTTCTCTACAAGTAAGTGCAAACTACAGCGATAGTGGATGGATTTTATAGTTGTTCCTAGCGCAGTTGAGAAAATGTTATAAATGAAGTTATTCCACAATACAAACTCCCTGCTGGGATGCAAATGTTTACTCATTTCATAGTAAAAGACAATCAAATTCAGTATGAAGCCACAGCCATTAAAACGACATCCGATTGATTTCTTTGCATGTTAATTGTTTTCAGAACTGTCTGTATAAAGATAAGACAAGTAATTTCACTGGCAGAGCAAGACAACCGTGGAAGTACCTTAAAATGAGTTACCTAATTGGTGTTTTTATTTCATTTACTGTATTTGGTTTTCACACATTCTTGTTCATATCATTCCTATCTTTTGCATAGCAACACATACACACCCAAGAATTATAGCCCCAAAGACTTGGAACAATATCATTTCCCATTTAATCAGAAATCAAAGTTGTTGGCCTCCACAAGAGCAGAAAATCCCATTAGTAGTATTTAAAAAAAAAAAAAAAGTTACATAAATGCTGAATGCAAAGTAGCTTCTAAGCTTGAATGTTGGCAGCGCTGTTGATGGGGAAAGATTGTACTGTATGCTTATTGTCAGTGTTTAGCGGTTGAAACCAGCACCAGAGTAAATGTTCTCCTTAAGTAGAAGAGAATCTGTAAAATCAGTGTTTCAGTGAGAGAAGCCACACTTGAGAATAGCCTCTTAATAGTGAAAGATAACAGATTTTTAACTAGATGTATTTGCCTACAGGGCAGCATTATTTCACTTAATAATTACTGTACATCCACTGTGGTGTGGGATATGGACACCAGCACCCAGAAGGCACCAGGTTATCAGAAATAACAGCAGCATTAGTGTACATTAAGTTGTGCTAAAAGGATAAGTTAATTCTTCTTCTTAGACTTCCCCTTGTAAATCTCACTTTTGTGGCATTTTACAGTTTTAATGGTTTAATTATAAAAAAATATATTCCACCCTATTAATTAGCAAAAACTGAACCAATTCCAATCTAAGTCCTGTGTACTTGACGGTCAAGGCAGCTCTATTCCAAAGCTGCATAAGTGAACTTTATTAAAACTCGGCTTCTACAGTTTCCTTCTCAGCCATTGTACCATAAAACAAGTCGAGCAGTTATTCTCTGAATTCAAATGACTGAACTGAAATAATGTCCTCTATAGTGAAATCCTTTGACTTTGTTTATTCTCTCCCTCTGTTCTGCTCTGATATTACACAGGGAAGACGCTCCACCTCCTGAGAGTCGCCCAGTCAGTCGCGGTACGAGCCGGAGCGCCAGTCAGCACCCACAGGTGACTTACTGTCAGGTGGGCAGGACCAACATATGCTCTTTGAATGACGGACGCACACACACTTCCTCCAGCAACAGCCATGGACACACACCGGTCAAATACGCAGCAGTGGAATATGACAACAAGAACGGATACGTAGTGTGACGATCAACAACCGCGCTGAGCTGAGAAGGATTTTGTTTTTATTGTAATGTTTCAAAAGACGCTTCAGGGCAGTTCAGTAACTTGGGACTTAAAATCTGGAGCAGCAGAAGTCTTGGATAGAGTCTAATGAATGTAAAGTGATGATTTTTTAAAACATTTTTCATGTTAATAACTTCTCAGTCGAAGACATTTTCTTTTTCAACGAGATAATGTAGCATTAGCATGTCATTCAACACGCATGTGAATGTCACTGTCTTTAAAGAATCTAAAAAATGTATAAATGTAGATAAAAAATACTTTTTTTCTGGAAGTTTTTATTTTATTTTTAAACTACACACAAGTACAGTACAATACAATACAATACACTGTTTCTTTTATCATTTGTTATTGCCCTGTACCACTTATTTGACATTGGGGTGGTCCATTTTCAATGTATGCGTTCTGCAACGCCACATGAGGAGTAGTAGCTCAGTCTGTATGGTTGGGAACCGCAGGGTTGTCGTACCCTGTATGGATTGTGGATTGGTAGCTGGAGAGATGCCACTTCATCTCTTGTGCACTGCCAGGTGCCCTTGAGCAAGGCACTGATCCCCCCCAACCTCTCAGGATGCTGGTCCAGCAATGGCAGCCCACTCACTATGCCGTCTCTCCATTTGTGCATGAATAGGTGCTGAGCATGTGTGTGTATTTCAAGCCTGTGTAGTGATTACTAACAAACCAGAGTGTAAATTGTAATTTCCCCACTGGGGATCAATAAACATTATAAAATATTATTATTCCCCCTCAAGGAGAATTATTTAGAAACTTTACAGCTAAACTGTAAGAATATTTTAAAACACATTGACACAAAAATCTTAGATCAGTGGTTCTCAAAATGTTTATGACTGAGTGCTATTTTAGGTATTGTATTGTTTTGTATTGTATTGTATTGTATTGTATTGTATTTCTTTAAATAAATAATAACCAATCTGCTGCAGAGCTAAGCCCCGGATGCAGAGATGTTGCCCTTACTAAAAGAAAGAAAGGGGAGGAACGATGTCAGCCCCACATCCTCCTCTTCTCAGATGCTGAGCACAGACACCACTGCTCTTGGAGCTGCTGATTATAAAGGTTTACAGTAAAACTTCTGGGATTTGCTCCCAGAAGTTGCTCCATTACCGCAGGATTTTCCGCAGGATGTCCGTTTCAGCAGGATGTCTGTTTTCTTTGTGTTGGGATTTTAAACTCCGGTTGATTTCTGAAGACTGTGGTTAACTGCTCCTCAGATCTCTGCAGGGTAAATCCCGACAGCTAGCTAGACTCTCTGTCCAATCTGAGTTTTCTGTCACACAATTAAAACAACCTTTGAACGTACACATGTTGCAAAACAAGTTCCTTCCCAAGGCTATTTTGCAATGGCACAGTTAGCACCGCCCAAGTCAATTGTGATTGGTTTAAAGAATTGTCAGTAAACCTGTGCATGTTTTTCTGCCATTGCTGAATGCTGTGTGGACTAGCCAGACCCGCCCCCACAGGGCAGTGGAGGAAGGTCTGGCAAAGCGAGATTAAGCAACACCAAAATAAAACATCTTTGGGAAAAGCCAGAAAAAAAAAAGGATGGTGTTTGACAGACTCAAATTATCTCCTTCTCTTCTATGTTGACACATCTGTCCTAAGGGAGGTGGGGTCGGTGGGGGCATGTTGAGAAAAGGAAACCAGAATGCACAAAAGGCTTCTACATTTTCAGAAGAAACATGTTGTATAAGTAATCTCTGCAAAATCATGTTGAAATGTTAGCAAAAGTAAGAAAATAAAATACAGTTGTATGGGTCAAAGCCTTCCCAACACCAAATTGGTTGCTAGTGTTGTAACAGAAGTGTTGACAAGATAATCATTTCCAAAATTGGAATTCCACAACAAAATTGGTATTGATAAGATAGTGATATTTTATTTAAAACATAGCAGCATTCATTCTTGAATATTTCACAACCACACACAGAGAGACAAAATGTCTCTCTCAAAAACAAACTGACCAGATGTGCTGATACAGGAGCGAGCTGGACAGTGGCTCTCCCACAGGCACAAAAGAGAGCACACATCAGATCCAGAACTAATCATTAGACTAGAAATTCTATTTTTATGAACACGTGTTGTTGTTGAACCAGCTATAAAACAGCTCCCTGGCCCAGAGGAACGTACTGAGGAAAAGTTGAGATATTGTATAATTTAATGCAACCCACACAGAGGGGAAAGCAGCTCTTCCTCAGGTGAGGCCAGGCAACCTCCAACCACAGGACTGAGTGGCAATAAAGGAATTCAGGAGAAAGCGTTGGAACCAGACAAGGTGGCAAGGATGTAGAGAAAATATATTCCAATATTTTCGACCAAATGCATCTATGTCAATGTTGTGCGATATTGTACGGTTGAGTATTGGTGCTTTCACAAAATATTAACACAATGAGAGTTTTGATAAATAATTACCAAAAAGGACGCAATAACTAAGTCAATAAAGGCAAATAATAAAACAGCTGGTAATTCGTCAGCCTTTATAACCTGAGAAAACACTTAGTTATCTGAAAATTAAGCCATGTGGATGCACGCCAGCCACTGCAAAAATGTGATGACACTCGAGACGGAGGCTCAGAGCGAGTCCCACACCAGGTACAGACGAAGACAGAGCTCTGAGAGGTTAAGGACACATATCAAAGCCAACAAAGTCCAATATCAGAGAAATGACAACTTCTCACGTGCAGGTAATTTGTGACGAAGACAACTCTTAAAAAGAGCCTGCATTGTCTCCTACTAGAACTGTCTCAGATGAGTAGGAGAAATCCAATCTTTTGGGACAGTTTTCACAGGAACAATTTGAGAAAGATTGAAAGAGACTATTTTTTATAAGACTTGAATGTGACACTCAAAACATGGAATGCAATATCTGCAAAATGCTACAAGCTGGTGGATCTGCATTTGCAAATCTAGTTAATCTATTGTAATGAATCTCAAAAAGACAGATGCTCTTTGTGTATTCATGTTTAACTATTAAGAATAAATATTACACAACACATGTAAGTTTTTGATGCATTTTACTGTACTACATTTTGTATGATATAATATACGAATAACTATTTTGACTTATAATGTCATATTGGGATATATTTTATATATGACTATTTGATGACATTTTTATAAAAAAATGTACTATAACATTTTAATGACATACTATACTATGATCATTTTGTTGTATACTTTAACATTTGTGTAACTTATGCAATTTCTATGACATACTATGAAATGTATTTTTGTGATATATTTTATTATATATTCTAAGAATATATATTTGTATGTAATTGTATGATACACATATATTTTAGACAGTACTTTTATGACTTATGGCACAATGACATTTTTAATGCTATTTTTGATGAGGTACTAAATTATGTTTTTATGGCATACTATGCAAATATTTTTATGACATGACAATGTTATGTTATTAATTCACTATGATTTTTTATGATGTTTTAATGACCCTGCAGCAGGACCGATAATGGTTTTTATAAAATAATGACTTTTGTCATGTCACATTATGATATTTATTAACATAGTATGCTGTGACTTTTTTGGCATACTATACTGTAAAAAAAATGTATAACATTTTTCAACATAGAATTCTATGTAGTATAGTATATTATGACTTTTAATCTCATTTTTCAACATACTACACTATGGTGTATGGTGGCTCACAGGTTAATGCTACACAAATAACTTTTTTTGACATACTGTACTATGACTTTTTTGACAATACAGGTGAAACTGAATTGCTGCCTCAATGCGGCGTGGCGTGGATGATATCAGCCTGTGGCACTGCTGAGGTGTTATGGAAGACCAGGATGCTATGATAGCGGCCTTCAAGTCTTCTGCATTGGTTGGTCTGCAACGTACGTTTTCAACGTACTGTACCATGACTTTTTAACACTGTTTTTGACATACTGTACCATGACTTTTTATCACTGTTTTTGACATACTGTACTATGACTTTCTATCACTTTTTTTGACATATAAAACTATGATGTTTAGATCACTTTTTGACATACTATACTTTGACTTTTTTAAATTGTTTTTTTAACATGCTATGACAATTTTCAAATCACTACACTTTGACTTTTTACAACATACTATACTATGATTTTATCATTTTTATAACATGCTTTACTATGACCTTTTTCAACATGCTATACTGTGATGTATGGTGGCTCGGAGGTCAGTGCTACACCAATAGGGTGTTTCATCATACTATTCTATGACTTTTGTTGACATACTATACTATGACTTTTTATAACTTTTTCGACATACTTTACCATGACTTATTTCGACATAATGTACTATGACTTTTTTATCACATTACACCGTGCTCTTTTGTGACATACTATAATATGACCTTTTAACCACATTTTTCAACTTGCTATATTAAAATGCATTGCGGCTCAGAGGGTGGTGCTACTACACATAGAAATAGCAAGTAGGCACGTTAGACTCAGATGGAGGCTCAATCCCCGGGCTGGGATTTTAACATTTTGCTCACTTTTTTTGACAAATTATTTATTTTGACATGCTATGACAATTTTTAACATAGTACACTATGACTTTTTACGACATGCTATACTATGACTTCATCATTTTTTTTTACATGCTTTACTATGACCTTTTTCAACATACTACACTATGGTGTGAGGTGGCTCAGAGGTTAGTGCTACACCAATAAGGTGTTTCATCATAATATTCTATGACTTGTTCTGACGTTTTTTTTGGAAATACTATTCTGTGATCTTTTTTATCACTTTTTGTGACATACTATACAATGGCTTTTTTTGACATACTATGCTATAGCTTTTTTCAATTACAATATTATGACTATTTAATCACTTGTTTGACACACTATTCTATGACATTTGTAATCACATGTGTCAACATACTATGACTATTTTGTCACTTCTTTCGACTATACTGTGACTATACTAAGACTTTTTGAAAATGCTATAACATTACTTTTTTATCATTGTTTTCAACATACTATACTATGACATTTGTTGATTTACCTTTTAATGCATTTGTTCGACATACTATACTATGACCGTTTTCAACATACTATACAATTACTTTTTTATCACGTTGTTTGACATATACTATGATAATTTTGACATACTATACTAAGACTTTTTGATCTCTTTCTCAACATACTATACATTGACTTTACAATCACTTTTTTGACATATTACACTATGACATTTTTATCACTGTTTTTGACATACCATAGTATTACTTTTGTTTACATACTGTACTATAACTTTTTAATCACTTTATTCAACATTCTATTCTATGACTTTTTTATCACTTGTTTTGACATACTATACTTTGACTGTTGTATACATACTGTACTATGACTTTTTTCAACAAAGGATGATATGAATATTTTATTATTTTTTCAGTTTTTCCAACATACTATACTATGAAGTTATGACATACTATACTATGACTTTTTATCACTGTTTTGACATGTAAATGTAAATGTAAATGTGCTGTATTTATATAGCGCTTTTCCAGTCTTAACATCTGCTCAAAGCGCTTTTACACCTACAGGAAACATTCACCATTCACACACATTCATACACTGTGGCCAGGGCTGCCGTACAAGGTGCCACCTGCTCATCAGATAAACACACCCTCACACTCCGATGCGCAGCACCGGGGGCAACTCGGTGTTCAGTGTCTTGCCCAAGGACACTTCGACAATGACTGCGGGGATCGAACCACCAACCTTCCGATTGGCAGGCAATCTTATGACATGCTATCTTACGACTTTTTTCAACATACTATACTATGACTTTTTAAGCACTTTTTTGACATAATTAATGTGACTTTTTAGCACTTTTTTAACATACTGTACTATGACTTTTTATTACTTTTTTTGACATACTATACTATGACTTTTTAGTTACTTTTTGACAAAGTACTCTATGAATTTTTTATCACTTTTTTGACATCCTCTACTATGACTTTGTAATCACTTTTTTCAACATAATATACTATTACTTTTTTGACATACTATGCTATGACTTTTTTAGCACTTTTTTCAACATTCTATACTATGACTTTTTATCACTTTTTTGACATACTATACTATGACGTTTTGACATACTATACTATGACTTTTTATCACTTTTTTTGACATGCTATCTTATGACTTTTTTGGACATACTATACTATGACTTTTTAATAACTTTTTTGATATACTAACTGTGACTTTTTGTCACTTTTTTGGACATACCATACTATGACTTTTTTTATCACTTTTTCGACATGCTATCTTCTGACTTTTTTTGACATACTATACCATAACTTTTTAATCACTTTTTTGACATACTATACTATGACTTTTTGACATATCTTACTATGACTTTAGTCGACATACTATACTATGACTTTTTTATCACTTTTTTCGACATGCTATACTGTGACTATTTTGTCAATTTCTTTTCACATAATATGTTCTTTTTCAACATACTATACTATGACGTTTTATCACTGTAAATCACTGACGTAAAATACTATAACTTTTTATAAATTTTTTTGACATATCATACTATCACTTTTTTAACATGCTATAGTATTACTTTTTTCGCCATACTATACTATGATTTTTGTTATCACTTTTTTCAACATACTATACTATGACATTATTATCTCTATTTTTCAGATACCACACTATGACTTTAGTCGACATACTATACTATTACTTTTTTATTACTTTTTGACATGCTATACTGTGACTTTTCAACATATCTTACTATGACTTTAGTCAACATACTATACTATGACTTTAGTCAACATACTATACTATGACTTTTTTATCACTTTTTTCGACATACTATACTGTGACCATTTCGTCAAATTTTTTTTACATACTATGATCTTTTTCAACATACTATTCTATGACGTTTTATCACTTTTGTCAACGTACAATACTATAACTTTTTATCAATTTTTTTGACATGTCATACTATGACTTTTTTATCACTTTTTTCAACATAGTATGCTATGACCTTTTTATCACTTTTTCTGACATACTATACTATGACATTTTTATCACTTTTTCCGACATACTATACTATGACATTTTTATCACTTTTTTGACATGCTATAGTATGACTATTTTCAATATACTCTACTTTGACTTTTTAATCACTTTTTCAACATAATATACTATTACATTTTTGAAATACTATACTATGACTTTTTTAGCACTTTTTCAACATACTATACTATAACTTTTTATAACTTTTTGGAAATACTATACTATGACTTTTTTGACATACTATACTATGACATTTTTAGTATTTTTTTCAACATGTTATACTATGACTATTTATCACTTTTTGAAATACTATACTATGACATTTTTGACATACTATACTATGACCTTTTCATCACTTTTTTGACATACTATACTATGAAGTTTTAACATACTATACTATGACTTTTTATCACTTTTTTGACATGCTATCTTATGACTTTTTTGTCATACTATACTATGACTTTTTAATCACTTTTTTGACATACTTAATGTGTCTTTTTTAGCACTTTTTTAACATACTGTACTATGACTTTTTATTACTTTTTTCAACATACTATACTATGACTTTTTAGTAACTTTTTTGACAAACTATTCTATGACATTTTCATCACTTTTTTGACATACTCTACTATGACTTTTTAATCACTTTTTTCGACATAATATACAAATTACTTTTTTCAACATACTATGCTATGAAGTTTTCATCAGTTTTTCTGACATACTATACT